>NW_027478951.1:0-335396 GCF_051014685.1 Ptiloglossa arizonensis
AACCGAACTACGGAACAAATACCTACGCCACTGGGACATCAGGACGGAACTTCAAAGTATCGTTTACCACTGGCAAGGGGGTTATGTGGCGGCACTACCCACGCTTGCCACCAGAGGGAAACTCACCACCAACCGTTTCCCGCAAGTTCCCGTACCTGCTCCGATCGCTATATATACGACCTCTTACCGATCTTCCAATGTCCCGGCGTATAAGGCAGGGCCTGCTAGGATGCCTTACTGACGAGTCCACTAGCAGGCCCGGGATGAAACGCTTATCCCCACTTCCTTATATTTCCGTTCGCTCCTTCCTCACATACTTTAATTTAGGGCCGCCAAAGTGGTGACCCCGTCTAGCAACACGCAACCTTCTGGACAACAGCACAGCAGCAGTACAGGTGCAGCACAAGACGATGGAAGGAACGCAACGTAAAGGCCGATTTTTCGTAAATCCCCCTCTCCGAGGGTTGACTCCTCGACCTGCCAGCGACGACACGAACGCTATACTCCCGGCTAACCATCAGGATCAACCCCAGGAGGACAGCAGGCAGCTTGTCGACATTATTCACCGACCACACCGATGCGTTTCATAAATACTGGTACGCGCACGCATCAACGTCGGACAACAAGCGAAAACGCGGCTTGAGCAAACGATGCTCGCCACGCGTATTCCGCAATCGACAGCAGCTGGGCCTTACTACGAAAAAGAAGCATTCTTCTCTTCCACCGCTCTGGACAACCTCCTCCTGTGCCTGTTGTGCCACCGACCAACGGAACAAATACCTACGCCACTGGGACATCAGGACGGAACTTCAAAGTATCGTTTACCACTGGCAAGGGGGTTATGTGGCGGCACTACCCACGCTTGCCACCAGAGGGAAACTCACCACCAACCGTTTCCCGCAAGTTTCCGTACCTGCTCCGATCGCTATATATACGACCTCTTACCGATCTTCCAATGTCCCGGCGTATAAGGCAGGGCCTGCTAGGATGCCTTACTGACGAGTCCACTAGCAGGCCCGGGATGAAACGCTTATCCCCACTTCCTTATATCTCCGTTCTCTCCTTCCTCACATACTTTAATTTAGCGCCGCCAAATACGTTATACGTTATACGTTATACGTTATACGTTATACGTTATACGTTATACGTTATACGTTATACGTTATACGTTATACGTTATACGTTATGCGTTATAGGATATACGTTACACGTTATACGTTATACGTTATACGTTATACGTTATACGTTATACGTTATACGTTATACGTTATACGTTATACGTTATACGTTATACGTTATACGTTATACGTTATACGTTATACGTTATGCGTTATAGGATATACGTTATACGTTATACGTTGTACGTTATACGTTATACGTTATACGTTATACGTTATACGTTATACGTTATACGTTATACGTTATACGTTATACGTTATACGTTATACGTTATACGTTATACGTTATACGTTATACGTTATACGTTATACGTTATACGTTATACGTTATACGTTATACGTTATACGTTATACGTTATACCTTATACGTTATACGTTATGCGTTATAGGATATACGTTATACGTTATACGTTGTACGTTATACGTTATACGTTGTACGTTATACGTTCTACGTTCTACGTTATACGTTAAACGTTGTACGTTATACGTTATACGTCATACGTTATACGTTATACGTTATACGTTATACGTTCTACGTTATACGTTATACGTTAAACGTTGTACGTTATACGTTATACGTTATACGTTATACGTTTTACGTTATACGTTATGCGTTATACGTTATACGTTATACGTTATACGTTATACGTTATACGTTATACGTTATACGTTATACGTTATACGTTATACGATATACGTAATATGTAATACGTCATACGTTTTACGTTAATCGTTATACGTTATACGTTATACGCTATACGTTATACGTTATACGTTATACGTTATACGTTATACGTTATACGTTATACGTTATGCGTTATACGTTATACGTTATACGTTATACGTTATACGTTATACGTTGTACGTTATACGTTATACGTTATACGTTATACGTTAGACGTTGTACGTTATACGTTATACGTTATACGTTATACGCTATACGTTATACGTTATACGTTATACGTTATACGTTATACGTTATACGTTATACGTTGTACGTTATACGTTATACGTTATACGTTATACGTTATACGTTATACGTTACACGTTATATGTTATACGTTATACGTTATACGTTATACGTTATACGTTATACGTTATACGTTATACGTTATACGTTATACGTTATACGTTATACGTTATACGTTATGCGTTATAGGATATACGTTATACGTTATACGTTGTACGTTATACGCTATACGTTATACGTTATACGTTATGCGTTATACGTTATACGTTATACGTTATACGTTATACGTTATACGTTGTACGTTATACGTTATTCGTTATACGTTATACGTTAGACGTTGTACGTTATACGTTATACGTTATACGTTATACGTTATACGTTATACGTTATACGTTATACGTTGTACGTTATACGTTATACGTTATACGTTATACGCTATACGTTGTACGTTATACGTTATACGTTATACGTTATACGTTATACGTTATACGTTATACGTTATACGTTATACGTTATACGTTATACGTTATACGTTATACGTTATACGTTACACGTTATACGTTATACGTTATACGTTATACGTTATACGTTATACGTTATACGTTATACGTTATACGTTATACGTTATACGTTATGCGTTATAGGATATACGTTATACGTTATACGTTGTACGTTATACGTTATACGTTATACGTTATACGCTATACGTTATACGTTATACGTTATACGTTATACGTTATACGTTATACGTTATACGTTATACGTTATACGTTATACGTTATACGTTATACGTTACACGTTATACGTTATACGTTATACGTTACACGTTATACGTTATACGTTATACGTTATACGTTATACGTTATACGTTATACGTTATACGTTATACGTTATACGTTATGCGTTATAGGATATACGTTATACGTTATACGTTGTACGTTATACGTTATACGTTGTACGTTATACGTTCTACGTTATACGTTATACGCTATACGTTATACGTTATACGTTATACGTTATACGTTATACGTTATACGATATACGTAATATGTAATACGTTATACGTTTTACGTTAATCGTTATACGTTATACGTTATACGTTATACGTTATACGTTATACGCTATACGTTATATGTAATACGTTATACGTTTTACGTTAATCGTTATACGTTATACGTTATACGTTATACGCTATACGTTATACGTTATACGTTATACGCTATACGTTATACGTTATACGTTATGCGTTATACGTTATGCGTTATACGTTATACGTTATACGTTATACGTTATACGTTATACGTTGTACGTTATACGTTATTCGTTATACGTTATACGTTAGACGTTGTACGTTATACGTTATACGTTATACGTTATACGCTATACGTTATACGTTATACGTTATACGTTATACGTTATACGTTATACGTTATACGTTATACGTTATACGTTATACGTTATACGTTACACGTTATACGTTATACGTTATACGTTACACGTTATACGTTATACGTTATACGTTATACGTTATACGTTATACGTTATACGTTATACGTTATACGTTATACGTTATACGTTATGCGTTATAGGATATACGTTATACGTTATACGTTGTACGTTATACGTTATACGTTATACGTTATATGTTATACGTCATGCGTTATACGTTATACGTTATTCGTTATACGGTATACGTTAAACGTTGTACGTTATACGTTATACGTTATACGTTATACGTTATACGTTGTACGGTATACGTTATACGTTATACGTTATACGCTATACGTTATACGTTAAACGTTGTACGATATACGTTATACGTCATACGTTATACGTTATACGTTATACGTTATACGTTATACGTTCTACGTTATACGTTATACGTTAAACGTTGTACGTTATACGTTATACGTTATACGTTATACGTTATACGTTATACGTTATACGTTATACGTTATACGTTATACCTTATACGTTATACGTCATACGTTATACGTTATACATTATACGTTGTACGTTGAACGTTGTACGTTATACGTTATACGTTATACGTTATACGTTATACGTTATACGTTATACGTTATACGTCATACGTTATACGTGATACGTTATACGTTATACGTTATACGTTATACGACATACGTTATACGTTATACGTTATACGTTATACGTTATACGTTATACGTTATACGTTATACGTTATACGTTATACGTTATACGTTATGCGTTATAGGATATACGTTATACGTTATACGTTGTACGTTATACGTTATACGTTATACGTTAAACGTTGTACGTTATACGTTATACGTCATACGTTATACGTTATACGTTATACGTTATACGTTCTACGTTATACGTTATACGTTATACGTTATACGTTATACGTTATACGTTATACGTTATACGTTATACGTTATACGTTATACGTTATACGTTATATCTTATACGTTATACCTTATGCGTTATAGGATATACGTTATACGTTATACGTTGTACGTTATACGTTATACGTTGTACGTTAAACGTTCTACGTTATACGTTATACGTTAAACGTTGTACGTTATACGTTATACGTTATACGTTATACGTTATACGTTATACGTTATACGTTATACGTTATACGTTATACGTTATACGTTATACGTTATACGTTATAGGATATACGTAATACGTTATACGTTGTACGTTATACGTTATACGTTATACGTTATACGTTAAACGTTGTACGTTATACGTTATACGTTATACGTTATACGTTATACGTTATACGTTATACGTTATACGTTATACGTTATGCGTTATAGGATATACGTTATACGTTATACGTTGTACGTTATACGTTATACGTTATACGTTAAACGTTGTACGTTATACGTTATACGTCATACGTTATACGTTATACGTTATACGTTATACGTTCTACGTTATACGTTATACGTTATACGTTATACGTTATACGTTATACGTTATACGTTATACGTTATACGTTATACGTTATACGTTATACGTTATATCTTATACGTTATACCTTATGCGTTATAGGATATACGTTATACGTTATACGTTGTACGTTATACGTTATACGTTGTACGTTAAACGTTCTACGTTATACGTTATACGTTAAACGTTGTACGTTATACGTTATACGTTATACGTTATACGTTATACGTTATACGTTATACGTTATACGTTATACGTTATACGTTATACGTTATAGGATATACGTAATACGTTATACGTTGTACGTTATACGTTATACGTTATACGTTATACGTTAAACGTTGTACGTTATACGTTATACGTTATACGTTATACGTTATACGTTATACGTTATACGTTATACGTTATACGTTATGCGTTATAGGATATACGTTATACGTTATACGTTGTACGTTATACGTTATACGTTGTACGTTATACGTTCTACGTTATACGTTATAAGTTAAACGTTGTACGTTATACGTTATACGTTATACGTTATACGTTATACGTTATACGTTATACGTTATACGTTATACGTTATACGTTATACGTTATACGTTATACGTTATACGTTATACGTTACACGTTATACGTTATACGTTATACGTTATACGTTATACGTTATACGTTATACGTTATACGTTATACGTTATACGTTATACGTTATGCGTTATAGGATATACGTTATACGTTATACGTTGTACGTTATACGTTATACGTTGTACGTTATACGTTCTACGTTATACGTTATAAGTTAAACGTTGTACGTTATACGTTATACGTTATACGTTATACGTTATACGTTATACGTTATACGTTATACGTTATACGTTATACGTTATACGTTATACGTTATACGTTATACGTTATACGTTATACGTTATACGTTATATCTTATACGTTATACGTTATGCGTTATAGGATATACGTTATACGTTATACGTTGTACGTTATACGTTATACGTTGTACGTTAAACGTTCTACGTTATACGTTATACGTTATACGTTATACGTTATAAGTAATACGTTATACGTTATGCGTTATACGTTATACGTTATACGTTATACGTTATACGTTATACGTTATACGTTATACGTTATACGTTATACGTTATACGTTATACGTTATACGTTATACGTTATACGTTATACGTTATACGTTATACGTTATACGTTATACGTTATACGTTATACGTTATACGTTATACGTTCTACGTTATACGTTATACGTTATACGTTATACGTTATACGTTATACGTTATACGTTATACGTTATACGTTATACGTTATACGTTATACGTTATATCTTATACGTTATACCTTATGCGTTATAGGATATACGTTATACGTTATACGTTGTACGTTATACGTTATACGTTGTACGTTAAACGTTCTACGTTATACGTTATACGTTAAACGTTGTACGTTATACGTTATACGTTATACGTTATACGTTATACGTTATACGTTATACGTTATACGTTATACGTTATACGTTATACGTTATAGGATATACGTAATACGTTATACGTTGTACGTTATACGTTATACGTTATACGTTATACGTTAAACGTTGTACGTTATACGTTATACGTTATACGTTATACGTTATACGTTATACGTTATACGTTATACGTTATACGTTATGCGTTATAGGATATACGTTATACGTTATACGTTGTACGTTATACGTTATACGTTGTACGTTATACGTTCTACGTTATACGTTATAAGTTAAACGTTGTACGTTATACGTTATACGTTATACGTTATACGTTATACGTTATACGTTATACGTTATACGTTATACGTTATACGTTATACGTTATACGTTATACGTTATACGTTACACGTTATACGTTATACGTTATACGTTATACGTTATACGTTATACGTTATACGTTATACGTTATACGTTATACGTTATACGTTATGCGTTATAGGATATACGTTATACGTTATACGTTGTACGTTATACGTTATACGTTGTACGTTATACGTTCTACGTTATACGTTATAAGTTAAACGTTGTACGTTATACGTTATACGTTATACGTTATACGTTATACGTTATACGTTATACGTTATACGTTATACGTTATACGTTATACGTTATACGTTATACGTTATACGTTATACGTTATACGTTATACGTTATATCTTATACGTTATACGTTATGCGTTATAGGATATACGTTATACGTTATACGTTGTACGTTATACGTTATACGTTGTACGTTAAACGTTCTACGTTATACGTTATACGTTATACGTTATACGTTATAAGTAATACGTTATACGTTATGCGTTATACGTTATACGTTATACGTTATACGTTATACGTTATACGTTATACGTTATACGTTATACGTTATACGTTATACGTTATACGTTATACGTTATACGTTATACGTTATACGTTATACGTTATACGTTATACGTTATACGTTATACGTTATACGTTATACGTTATACGTTATACGTTATACGTTATACGTTATACGTTATACGTTATACGTTATACGTTATACGTTATACGTTATACGTTATACGTTATACGTTATACGTTATACGTTATACGTTATACGTTATACGTTATACGTTATACGTTATACGTTATACGTTATACGTTATATCTTATACGTTATACGTTATGCGTTATAGGATATACGTTATACGTTATACGTTGTACGTTATACGTTATACGTCATACGTTATACGTTATACGTTATACGTTATACGTTATACGTTATACGTTATACGTTATACGTTATACGTTATACGTTATACGTTATGCGTTATAGGATATACGTTATACGTTATACGTTGTACGTTATACGTTATACGTTATACGTTATACGTTATACGTTATACGTTCTACGTTATACGTTATACGTTAAACGTTGTACGTTATACGTTATACGTTATACGTTATACGTTATACGTTATACGTTATACGTTATACGTTATACGTTATACGTTATACGTTATACGTTATACGTTATACGTTATACGTTATACGTTATACGTTATATCTTATACGTTATACGTTATGCGTTATAGGATATACGTTATACGTTATACGTTGTACGTTATACGTTATACGTTGTACGTTAAACGTTCTACGTTATACGTTATACGTTATACGTTATACGTTATAAGTAATACGTTATACGTTATGCGTTATACGTTATACGTTATACGTTATACGTTATACGTTATACGTTATACGTTATACGTTATACGTTATACGTTATACGTTATACGTTATACGTTATACGTTATACGTTATACGTTATACGTTATACGTTATACGTTATACGTTATACGTTATACGTTATACGTTATACGTTCTACGTTATACGTTATACGTTATACGTTATACGTTATACGTTATACGTTATACGTTATACGTTATACGTTATACGTTATACAATATACGTTATACGTTATACGTTATACGTTATACGTTACACGTTATACGTTATACGTTATACGTTATACGTTATACGTTATACGTTATACGTTATACGTTATACGTTATACGTTATACGTTATGCGTTATAGGATATACGTTATACGTTATACGTTGTACGTTATACGTTATACGTTATATGTTATACGTCATGCGATATATGTTATACGTTATTCGTTATACGGTATACGTTAAACGTTGTACGTTATACGTTATACGTTATACGTTATACGTTATACGTTGTACGGTATACGTTATACGTTATACGTTATACGCTATACGTTATACGTTAAACGTTGTACGTTATACGTTATACGTCATACGTTATACGTTATACGTTATGCGTTATACGTTCTACGTTATACGTTATACGTTAAACGTTGTACGTTATACGTTATACGTTATACGTTATACGTTATACGTTATACGTTATACGTTATACGTTATACGTTATACCTTATACGTTATACGTTATACGTTATACGTTATACGTTATACATTATACGTTGTACGTTGAACGTTGTACGTTATACGTTAAACGTTATACGTTATACGTTATACGTTATACGTTATACGTTATACGTTATACGTTATACGTTATACGTTATACGTTATACGTTATACGTTATACGACATACGTTATACGTTATACGTTATACGTTATACGTTATACGTTATACGTTATACGTTATACGTTATACGTTATACGTTATGCGTTATAGGATATACGGTATACGTTATACGTTGTACGTTATACGTTATACGTTGTACGTTATACGTTCTAAGTTATACGTTATACGTTAAACGTTGTACGTTATACGTTATACGTCATACGTTATACGTTATACGTTATACGTTATACGTTCTACGTTATACGTTATACGTTATACGTTATACGTTATACGTTATACGTTATACGTTATACGTTATACGTTATACGTTATACGTTATACGTTATATCTTATACGTTATACGTTATGCGTTATAGGATATACGTTATACGTTATACGTTGTACGTTATACGTTATACGTTGTACGTTAAACGTTCTACGTTATACGTTATACGTTAAACGTTGTACGTTATACGTTATACGTAATACGTTATACGTTATACGTTATACGTTATACGTTATACGTTATACGTTATACGTTATACGTTATACGTTATACGTTATAGGATATACGTAATACGTTATACGTTGTACGTTATACGTTATACGTTATACGTTAAACGTTGTACGTTATACGTTATACGTTATACGTTATACGTTATACGTTATACGTTATACGTTATACATTATACGTTATGCGTTATAGGATATACGTTATACGTTATACGTTGTACGTTATACGTTATACGTTGTACGTTATACGTTCTACGTTATACGTTATAAGTTAAACGTTGTACGTTATACGTTATACGTTATACGTTATACGTTATACGTTATACGTTATACGTTATACGTTATACGTTATACGTTATACGTTATACGTTATACGTTATACGTTATACGTTACACGTTATACGGTATACGTTATACGTTATACGTTATACGTTATACGTTATACGTTATACGTTATACGTTATACGTTATACGTTATACGTTATATGTTATGCGTTATAGGATATACGTTATACGTTATACGTTGTACGTTATACGTTATACGTTGTACGTTATACGTTCTACGTTATACGTTATAAGTTAAACGTTGTACGTTATACGTTATACGTTATACGTTATACGTTATACGTTATACGTTATACGTTATACGTTATACGTTATACGTTATACGTTATACGTTATACGTTATACGTTATACGTTATGCGTTATAGGATATACGTTATACGTTATACGTTATAAGTAATACGTTATACGTTATACGTTATGCGTTATACGTTATACGTTATACGTTATACGTTATACGTTATACGTTATACGTTATACGTTATACGTTATATGTTATACGTTATACGTTATACGTTATACGTTATACGTTATACGTTATACGTTATACGTTATACGTTATATGTTATGCGTTATAGGATATACGTTATACGTTATACGTTATACGTTATACGTTATACGTTATACGTTATACGTTATACGTTATACGTTATACGTTATACGTTATGCGTTATAGGATATACGTTATACGTTATACGTTGTACGTTATACGTTATACGTTGTACGTTATACGTTCTACGTTATACGTTATAAGTTAAACGTTGTACGTTATACGTTATACGTTATACGTTATACGTTATACGTTATACGTTATACGTTATACGTTATACGTTATACGTTATACGTTATACGTTATACGTTATACGTTATACGTTATACGTTATACGTTATACGTTATATCTTATACGTTATACGTTATGCGTTATAGGATATACGTTATACGTTATACGTTGTACGTTATACGTTATACGTTGTACGTTAAACGTTCTACGTTATACGTTATACGTTATACGTTATACGTTATAAGTAATACGTTATACGTTATGCGTTATACGTCATACGTTATACGCTATACGTTATACGTTATACGTTATACGTTATACGTTATACGTTATACGTTATACGTTATACGTTATACGTTATACGTTATACGTTATACGTTATACGTTATACGTTATACGTTATACGTTATACGTTATACGTTATACGTTATACGTTATACGTTATACGTTATACGTTATACGTTATACGTTATACGTTATACGTTATACGTTATACGTTATACGTTATACGTTATACGTTATACGTTATACGTTATACGTTATACGTTATACGTTATACGTTATACGTTATACGTTATACGTTATACGTTATACGTTATACGTTATATCTTATACGTTATACGTTATGCGTTATAGGATATACGTTATACGTTATACGTTGTACGTTATACGTTATACGTCATACGTTATACGTTATACGTTATACGTTATACGTTATACGTTATACGTTATACGTTATACGTTATACGTTATACGTTATGCGTTATAGGATATACGTTATACGTTATACGTTGTACGTTATACGTTATACGTTATACGTTATACGTTATACGTTATACGTTCTACGTTATACGTTATACGTTAAACGTTGTACGTTATACGTTATACGTTATACGTTATACGTTATAAGTAATACGTTATACGTTATACGTTATGCGTTATACGTTATACGTTATACGTTATACGTTATACGTTATACGTTATACGTTATACGTTATACGTTATACGTTATACGTTATACGTTATACGTTATACGTTATACGTTATACGTTATACGTTATACGTTATACGTTATACGTTATACGTTATACGTTATACGTTATACGTTATACGTTATACGTTATACCTTATACGTTATACGTTATGCGTTATAGGATATACGTTATACGTTATACGTTGTACGTTATACGTTATACGTTGTACGTTATACGTTCTACGTTCTACGTTATACGTTAAACGTTGTACGTTATACGTTATACGTCATACGTTATACGTTATACGTTATACGTTATACGTTCTACGTTATACGTTATACGTTAAACGTTGTACGTTATACGTTATACGTTATACGTTATACGTTTTACGTTATACGTTATGCGTTATACGTTATACGTTATACGTTATACGTTATACGTTATACGTTATACGTTATACGTTATACGTTATACGATATACGTAATATGTAATACGTCATACGTTTTACGTTAATCGTTATACGTTATACGTTATACGCTATACGTTATACGTTATACGTTATACGTTATACGTTATACGTTATACGTTATACGTTATGCGTTATACGTTACACGTTATACGTTATACGTTATACGTTATACGTTGTACGTTATACGTTATACGTTATACGTTATACGTTAGACGTTGTACGTTATACGTTATACGTTATACGTTATACGCTATACGTTATACGTTATACGTTATACGTTATACGTTATACGTTATACGTTATACGTTATACGTTATACGTTATACGTTATACGTTATACGTTATACGTTACACGTTATACGTTATACGTTATACGTTATACGTTATACGTTATACGTTATACGTTATACGTTATACGTTATACGTTATACGTTATGCGTTATAGGATATACGTTATACGTTATACGTTGTACGTTATACGTTATACGTTATATGTTATACGTCATGCGATATATGTTATACGTTATTCGTTATACGGTATACGTTAAACGTTGTACGTTATACGTTATACGTTATACGTTATACGTTATACGTTGTACGGTATACGTTATACGTTATACGTTATACGCTATACGTTATACGTTAAACGTTGTACGTTATACGTTATACGTCATACGTTATACGTTATACGTTATGCGTTATACGTTCTACGTTATACGTTATACGTTAAACGTTGTACGTTATACGTTATACGTTATACGTTATACGTTATACGTTATACGTTATACGTTATACGTTATACGTTATACCTTATACGTTATACGTTATACGTTATACGTTATACGTTATACATTATACGTTGTACGTTGAACGTTGTACGTTATACGTTAAACGTTATACGTTATACGTTATACGTTATACGTTATACGTTATACGTTATACGTTATACGTTATACGTTATACGTTATACGTTATACGTTATACGACATACGTTATACGTTATACGTTATACGTTATACGTTATACGTTATACGTTATACGTTATACGTTATACGTTATACGTTATGCGTTATAGGATATACGGTATACGTTATACGTTGTACGTTATACGTTATACGTTGTACGTTATACGTTCTAAGTTATACGTTATACGTTAAACGTTGTACGTTATACGTTATACGTCATACGTTATACGTTATACGTTATACGTTATACGTTCTACGTTATACGTTATACGTTATACGTTATACGTTATACGTTATACGTTATACGTTATACGTTATACGTTATACGTTATACGTTATACGTTATATCTTATACGTTATACGTTATGCGTTATAGGATATACGTTATACGTTATACGTTGTACGTTATACGTTATACGTTGTACGTTAAACGTTCTACGTTATACGTTATACGTTAAACGTTGTACGTTATACGTTATACGTAATACGTTATACGTTATACGTTATACGTTATACGTTATACGTTATACGTTATACGTTATACGTTATACGTTATACGTTATAGGATATACGTAATACGTTATACGTTGTACGTTATACGTTATACGTTATACGTTAAACGTTGTACGTTATACGTTATACGTTATACGTTATACGTTATACGTTATACGTTATACGTTATACATTATACGTTATGCGTTATAGGATATACGTTATACGTTATACGTTGTACGTTATACGTTATACGTTGTACGTTATACGTTCTACGTTATACGTTATAAGTTAAACGTTGTACGTTATACGTTATACGTTATACGTTATACGTTATACGTTATACGTTATACGTTATACGTTATACGTTATACGTTATACGTTATACGTTATACGTTATACGTTACACGTTATACGGTATACGTTATACGTTATACGTTATACGTTATACGTTATACGTTATACGTTATACGTTATACGTTATACGTTATACGTTATACGTTATACGTTATATGTTATGCGTTATAGGATATACGTTATACGTTATACGTTGTACGTTATACGTTATACGTTGTACGTTATACGTTCTACGTTATACGTTATAAGTTAAACGTTGTACGTTATACGTTATACGTTATACGTTATACGTTATACGTTATACGTTATACGTTATACGTTATACGTTATACGTTATACGTTATACGTTATACGTTATACGTTATACGTTATGCGTTATAGGATATACGTTATACGTTATACGTTATAAGTAATACGTTATACGTTATACGTTATGCGTTATACGTTATACGTTATACGTTATACGTTATACGTTATACGTTATACGTTATACGTTATACGTTATATGTTATACGTTATACGTTATACGTTATACGTTATACGTTATACGTTATACGTTATACGTTATACGTTATACGTTATATCTTATACGTTATACGTTATGCGTTATAGGATATACGTTATACGTTATACGTTGTACGTTATACGTTATACGTCATACGTTATACGTTATACGTTATACGTTATACGTTATACGTTATACGTTATACGTTATACGTTATACGTTATACGTTATACGTTATACGTTATACGTTATACGTTATGCGTTATAGGATATACGTTATACGTTATACGTTGTACGTTATACGTTATACGTTATATGTTATACGTCATGCGATATATGTTATACGTTATTCGTTATACGGTATACGTTAAACGTTGTACGTTATACGTTATACGTTATACGTTATACGTTATACGTTGTACGGTATACGTTATACGTTATACGTTATACGTTATACGTTATACGTTATACGTTATACGTTATACGTTATATCTTATACGTTATACGTTATGCGTTATAGGATATACGTTATACGTTATACGTTGTACGTTATACGTTATACGTTGTACGTTAAACGTTCTACGTTATACGTTATACGTTATACGTTATACGTTATATCTTATACGTTATACGTTATGCGTTATAGGATATACGTTATACGTTATACGTTGTACGTTATACGTTATACGTTGTACGTTAAACGTTCTACGTTATACGTTATACGTTATACGTTATACGTTATAAGTAATACGTTATACGTTATACGTTATGCGTTATACGTTATACGTTATACGTTATACGTTATACGTTATACGTTATACGTTATACGTTATACGTTATACGTTATACGTTATACGTTATACGTTATACGTTATACGTTATACGTTATACGTTATACGTTATACGTTATACGTTATATCTTATACGTTATACGTTATGCGTTATAGGATATACGTTATACGTTATACGTTGTACGTTATACGTTATACGTCATACGTTATACGTTATACGTTATACGTTATACGTTATACGTTATACGTTATACGTTATACGTTATACGTTATACGTTATGCGTTATAGGATATACGTTATACGTTATACGTTGTACGTTATACGTTATACGTTATACGTTATACGTTATACGTTATACGTTCTACGTTATACGTTATACGTTAAACGTTGTACGTTATACGTTATACGTTATACGTTATACGTTATAAGTAATACGTTATACGTTATACGTTATGCGTTATACGTTATACGTTATACGTTATACGTTATACGTTATACGTTATACGTTATACGTTATACGTTATACGTTATACGTTATACGTTATACGTTATACGTTATACGTTATACGTTATACGTTATACGTTATACGTTATACGTTATACGTTATACGTTTTACGTTATACGTTATACGTTATACGTTATACGTTATACCTTATACGTTATACGTTATGCGTTATAGGATATACGTTATACGTTATACGTTGTACGTTATACGTTATACGTTGTACGTTATACGTTCTACGTTCTACGTTATACGTTAAACGTTGTACGTTATACGTTATACGTCATACGTTATACGTTATACGTTATACGTTATACGTTCTACGTTATACGTTATACGTTAAACGTTGTACGTTATACGTTATACGTTATACGTTATACGTTTTACGTTATACGTTATGCGTTATACGTTATACGTTATACGTTATACGTTATACGTTATACGTTATACGTTATACGTTATACGTTATACGATATACGTAATATGTAATACGTCATACGTTTTACGTTAATCGTTATACGTTATACGTTATACGCTATACGTTATACGTTATACGTTATACGTTATACGTTATACGTTAAACGTTATACGTTATGCGTTATACGTTACACGTTATACGTTATACGTTATACGTTATACGTTGTACGTTATACGTTATACGTTATACGTTATACGTTAGACGTTATACGTTATACGTTACACGTTATACGTTATACGTTATACGTTATACGTTATACGTTATACGTTATACGTTATACGTTATACGTTATACGTTATACGTTATGCGTTATAGGATATACGTTATACGTTATACGTTGTACGTTATACGTTATACGTTATATGTTATACGTCATGCGATATATGTTATACGTTATTCGTTATACGGTATACGTTAAACGTTGTACGTTATACGTTATACGTTATACGTTATACGTTATACGTTGTACGGTATACGTTATACGTTATACGTTATACGCTATACGTTATACGTTAAACGTTGTACGTTATACGTTATACGTCATACGTTATACGTTATACGTTATGCGTTATACGTTCTACGTTATACGTTATACGTTAAACGTTGTACGTTATACGTTATACGTTATACGTTATACGTTATACGTTATACGTTATACGTTATACGTTATACGTTATACCTTATACGTTATACGTTATACGTTATACGTTATACATTATACGTTGTACGTTGAACGTTGTACGTTATACGTTAAACGTTATACGTTATACGTTATACGTTATACGTTATACGTTATACGTTATACGTTATACGTTATACGTTATACGTTATACGTTATACGTTATACGACATACGTTATACGTTATACGTTATACGTTATACGTTATACGTTATACGTTATACGTTATACGTTATACGTTATACGTTATGCGTTATAGGATATACGGTATACGTTATACGTTGTACGTTATACGTTATACGTTGTACGTTATACGTTCTAAGTTATACGTTATACGTTAAACGTTGTACGTTATACGTTATACGTCATACGTTATACGTTATACGTTATACGTTATACGTTCTACGTTATACGTTATACGTTATACGTTATACGTTATACGTTATACGTTATACGTTATACGTTATACGTTATACGTTATACGTTATACGTTATACGTTATATCTTATACGTTATACGTTATGCGTTATAGGATATACGTTATACGTTATACGTTGTACGTTATACGTTATACGTTGTACGTTAAACGTTCTACGTTATACGTTATACGTTAAACGTTGTACGTTATACGTTATACGTTATACGTTATACGTTATACGTTATACGTTATACGTTATACGTTATACGTTATACGTTATACGTTATACGTTATACGTTATAGGATATACGTAATACGTTATACGTTGTACGTTATACGTTATACGTTATACGTTAAACGTTGTACGTTATACGTTATACGTTATACGTTATACGTTATACGTTATACGTTATACGTTATACATTATACGTTATGCGTTATAGGATATACGTTATACGTTATACGTTGTACGTTATACGTTATACGTTGTACGTTATACGTTCTACGTTATACGTTATAAGTTAAACGTTGTACGTTATACGTTATACGTTATACGTTATACGTTATACGTTATACGTTATACGTTATACGTTATACGTTATATGTTATACGTTATACGTTATACGTTATACGTTACACGTTATACGGTATACGTTATACGTTATACGTTATACGTTATACGTTATACGTTATACGTTATACGTTATACGTTATACGTTATACGTTATATGTTATGCGTTATAGGATATACGTTATACGTTATACGTTGTACGTTATACGTTATACGTTGTACGTTATACGTTCTACGTTATACGTTATAAGTTAAACGTTGTACGTTATACGTTATACGTTATACGTTATACGTTATACGTTATACGTTATACGTTATACGTTATACGTTATACGTTATACGTTATACGTTATACGTTATACGTTATACGTTATACGTTATGCGTTATAGGATATACGTTATACGTTATACGTTGTACGTTATACGTTATACGTTATACGTTATACGTTATACGTTATGCGTTATAGGATATACGTTATACGTTATACGTTGTACGTTATACGTTATACGTTATATCTTATACGTTATACGTTATGCGTTATAGGATATACGTTATACGTTATACGTTGTACGTTGTACGTTATACGTTATACGTTGTACGTTAAACGTTCTACGTTATACGTTATACGTTAATCGTTGTACGTTATACGTTACACGTCATACGTTATACGTTATTCGTTATACGTTATACGTTATGCGTTATAGGATATACGTTATACGTTATACGTTGTACGTTATACGTTATACGTTATACGTTATACGTTATACGTTCTACGTTATACGTTATACGTTAAACGTTGTACGTTATACGTTATACGTTATACGTTATACGTTATAAGTAATACGTTATACGTTATACGTTATGCGTTATACGTTATACGTTATACGTTATACGTTATACGTTATACGTTATACGTTATACGTTATACGTTATACGTTATACGTTATACGTTATACGTTATACGTTATACGTTATACGTTATACGTTATACGTTATACGTTATACGTTATACGTTATACGTTATACGTTATACGTTATACGTTATACATTATACGTTGTACGTTGAACGTTGTACGTTATACGTTATACGTTATACGTTATACGTTATACGTTATACGTTATACGTTATACGTTATACGTTATACGTTATACGTTATACGTTATACGTTATACGTTATACGTTATACGACATACGTTATACGTTATACGTTATACGTTATACGTTATACGTTATACGTTATACGTTATACGTTATACGTTATACGTTATGCGTTATAGGATATACGTTATACGTTATACGTTGTACGTTATACGTTATACGTTGTACGTTATACGTTCTAAGTTATACGTTATACGTTAAACGTTGTACGTTATACGTTATACGTTATACGTTATACGTTATACGTTATACGTTATACGTTATACGTTATACGTTATACGTTATACGTTATACGTTATAGGATATACGTAATACGTTATACGTTGTACGTTATACGTTATACGTTATACGTTAAACGTTGTACGTTATACGTTATACGTTATACGTTATACGTTATACGTTATACGTTATACGTTATACGTTATACGTTATGCGTTATAGGATATACGTTATACGTTATACGTTGTACGTTATACGTTATACGTTGTACGTTATACGTTCTACGTTATACGTTATAAGTTAAACGTTGTACGTTATACGTTATACGTTATACGTTATACGTTATACGTTATACGTTATACGTTATACGTTATACGTTATACGTTATACGTTATACGTTATACGTTATACGTTACACGTTATACGGCATACGTTATACGTTATACGTTATACGTTATACGTTATACGTTATACGTTATACGTTATACGTTATACGTTATATGTTATGCGTTATAGGATATACGTTATACGTTATACGTTGTACGCTATACGTTATACGTTGTACGTTATACGTTATACGTTATACGTTATACGTTATACGTTATACGTTATACGTTATACGTTATACGTTATACGTTATACGTTATACGTTATACGTTATATCTTATACGTTATACGTTATGCGTTATAGGATATACGTTATACGTTATACGTTGTACGTTATACGTTATACGTCATACGTTATACGTTATACGTTATACGTTATACGTTATACGTTATACGTTATACGTTATACGTTATACGTTATACGTTATGCGTTATAGGATATACGTTATACGTTATACGTTGTACGTTATACGTTATACGTTATACGTTATACGTTATACGTTATACGTTCTACGTTATACGTTATACGTTAAACGTTGTACGTTATACGTTATACGTTATACGTTATACGTTATACGTTATACGTTCTACGTTATACGTTATACGTTAAACGTTGTACGTTATACGTTATACGTTATACGTTATACGTTTTACGTTATACGTTATGCGTTATACGTTATACGTTATACGTTATACGTTATACGTTAAACGTTGTACGTTATACGTTATACGTTATACGTTATACGTTTTACGTTATACGTTATGCGTTATACGTTATACGTTATACGTTATACGTTATACGTTATACGTTATACGTTATACGTTATACGTTATACGATATACGTAATATGTAATACGTCATACGTTTTACGTTAATCGTTATACGTTATACGTTATACGCTATACGTTATACGTTATACGTTATACGTTATACGTTATACGTTATACGTTATACGTTATACGTTATACGTTATACCTTATACGTTATACGTTATGCGTTATAGGATATACGTTATACGTTATACGTTGTACGTTATACGTTATACGTTGTACGTTATACGTTATACGTTATACGTTATACGCTATACGTTATACGTTATACGTTATACGTTATACGTTATACGTTATACGTTATACGTTATACGTTATACGTTATACGTTATACGTTATACGTTATACGTTACACGTTATACGTTATACGTTATACGTTATACGTTATACGTTATACGTTATACGTTATACGTTATACGTTATACGTTATACGTTATGCGTTATAGGATATACGTTATACGTTATACGTTGTACGTTATACGTTATACGTTATATGTTATACGACATGCGATATATGTTATACGTTATTCGTTATACGGTATACGTTAAACGTTGTACGTAATACGTTATACGTTATACGTTATACGTTATACGTTGTACGGTATACGTTATACGTTATACGTTATACGCTATACGTTATACGTTGTACGTTATACGTAATACGTTGTACGTTATACGTTCTACGTTATACGTTATAAGTTAAACGTTGTACGTTATACGTTATACGTTATACGTTATACGTTATACGTTATACGTTATACGTTATACGTTATGCGTTATACGCTATACGTTATACGTTATACGTTATACGTTATACGTTATACGTTATACGTTATACGATATACGTAATATGTAATACGTTATACGTTTTACGTTAATCGTTATACGTTATACGTTATACGCTATACGTTATACGTTATACGTTATACGCTATACGTTATACGTTATACGTTATGCGTTATACGTTATACGTTATACGTTATACGTTATACGTTGTACGTTATACGTTATACGTCATACGTTATACGTTATACGTTATACGTTATACGTTATACGTTATACGTTATACGTTATACGTTATACGTTATACGTTATACGTTATACGTTATACGTTATACGTTATGCGTTATAGGATATACGTTATACGTTATACGTTGTACGTTATACGTTATACGTTGTACGTTATACGTTCTACGTTATACGTTATAAGTTAAACGTTGTACGTTATACGTTATACGTTATACGTTATACGTTATACGTTATACGTTATACGTTATACGTTATACGTTATACGTTATACGTTATACGTTATACGTTATACGTTATACGTTATACGTTATACGTTATATCTTATACGTTATACGTTATGCGTTATAGGATATACGTTATACGTTATACGTTGTACGTTATACGTTATACGTTGTACGTTAAACGTTCTACGTTATACGTTATACGTTATACGTTATACGTTATAAGTAATACGTTATACGTTATACGTTATGCGTTATACGTTATACGTTATACGTTATACGTTATACGTTATACGTTATACGTTATACGTTATACGTTATACGTTATACGTTATACGTTATACGTTATACGTTATACGTTATACGTTATACGTTATACGTTATACGTTATACGTTATATCTTATACGTTATACGTTATGCGTTATAGGATATACGTTATACGTTATACGTTGTACGTTATACGTTATACGTCATACGTTATACGTTATACGTTATACGTTATACGTTATACGTTATACGTTATACGTTATACGTTATACGTTATACGTTATGCGTTATAGGATATACGTTATACGTTATACGTTGTACGTTATACGTTATACGTTATACGTTATACGTTATACGTTATACGTTCTACGTTATACGTTATACGTTAAACGTTGTACGTTATACGTTATACGTTATACGTTATACGTTATAAGTAATACGTTATACGTTATACGTTATGCGTTATACGTTATACGTTATACGTTATACGTTATACGTTATACGTTATACGTTATACGTTATACGTTATACGTTATACGTTATACGTTATACGTTATACGTTATACGTTATACGTTATACGTTATACGTTATACGTTATACGTTATACGTTTTACGTTATACGTTATACGTTATACGTTATACGTTATACCTTATACGTTATACGTTATGCGTTATAGGATGTACGTTATACGTTATACGTTGTACGTTATACGTTATACGTTGTACGTTATACGTTCTACGTTCTACGTTATACGTTAAACGTTGTACGTTATACGTTATACGTCATACGTTATACGTTATACGTTATACGTTATACGTTCTACGTTATACGTTATACGTTAAACGTTGTACGTTATACGTTATACGTTATACGTTATACGTTTTACGTTATACGTTATGCGTTATACGTTATACGTTATACGTTATACGTTATACGTTATACGTTATACGTTATACGTTATACGTTATACGATATACGTAATATGTAATACGTCATACGTTTTACGTTAATCGTTATACGTTATACGTTATACGCTATACGTTATACGTTATACGTTATACGTTATACGTTATACGTTATACGTTATACGTTATGCGTTATACGTTACACGTTATACGTTATACGTTATACGTTATACGTTGTACGTTATACGTTATACGTTATACGTTATACGTTAGACGTTATACGTTATACGTTATACGTTATACGTTATACGTTACACGTTATACGTTATACGTTATACGTTATACGTTATACGTTATACGTTATACGTTATACGTTATACGTTATACGTTATACGTTATGCGTTATAGGATATACGTTATACGTTATACGTTGTACGTTATACGTTATACGTTATATGTTATACGTCATGCGATATATGTTATACGTTATTCGTTATACGGTATACGTTAAACGTTGTACGTTATACGTTATACGTTATACGTTATACGTTATACGTTGTACGGTATACGTTATACGTTATACGTTATACGCTATACGTTATACGTTAAACGTTGTACGTTATACGTTATACGTCATACGTTATACGTTATACGTTATGCGTTATACGTTCTACGTTATACGTTATACGTTAAACGTTGTACGTTATACGTTATACGTTATACGTTATACGTTATACGTTATACGTTATACGTTATACGTTATACGTTATACCTTATACGTTATACGTTATACGTTATACGTTATACATTATACGTTGTACGTTGAACGTTGTACGTTATACGTTAAACGTTATACGTTATACGTTATACGTTATACGTTATACGTTATACGTTATACGTAATACGTTATACGTTATACGTTATACGTTATACGTTATACGACATACGTTATACGTTATACGTTATACGTTATACGTTATACGTTATACGTTATACGTTATACGTTATACGTTATACGTTATGCGTTATAGGATATACGGTATACGTTATACGTTGTACGTTATACGTTATACGTTGTACGTTATACGTTCTAAGTTATACGTTATACGTTAAACGTTGTACGTTATACGTTATACGTCATACGTTATACGTTATACGTTATACGTTATACGTTCTACGTTATACGTTATACGTTATACGTTATACGTTATACGTTATACGTTATACGTTATACGTTATACGTTATACGTTATACGTTATACGTTATACGTTATACGTTATACGTTATACGTTATATCTTATACGTTATACGTTATACGTTAAACGTTGTACGTTATACGTTATACGTCATACGTTATACGTTATACGTTATACGTTATACGTTCTACGTTATACGTTATACGTTATACGTTATACGTTATACGTTATACGTTATACGTTATACGTTATACGTTATACGTTATACGTTATACGTTATACGTTATATCTTATACGTTATACGTTATGCGTTATAGGATATACGTTATACGTTATACGTTGTACGTTATACGTTATACGTTGTACGTTAAACGTTCTACGTTATACGTTATACGTTAAACGTTGTACGTTATACGTTATACGTTATACGTTATACGTTATACGTTATACGTTATACGTTATACGTTATACGTTATACGTTATACGTTATACGTTATACGTTATAGGATATACGTAATACGTTATACGTTGTACGTTATACGTTATACGTTATACGTTAAACGTTGTACGTTATACGTTATACGTTATACGTTATACGTTATACGTTATACGTTATACGTTATACATTATACGTTATGCGTTATAGGATATACGTTATACGTTATACGTTGTACGTTATACGTTATACGTTGTACGTTATACGTTCTACGTTATACGTTATAAGTTAAACGTTGTACGTTATACGTTATACGTTATACGTTATACGTTATACGTTATACGTTATACGTTATACGTTATACGTTATACGTTATACGTTATACGTTATACGTTATACGTTACACGTTATACGGTATACGTTATACGTTATACGTTATACGTTATACGTTATACGTTATACGTTATACGTTATACGTTATACGTTATACGTTATATGTTATGCGTTATAGGATATACGTTATACGTTATACGTTGTACGTTATACGTTATACGTTGTACGTTATACGTTCTACGTTATACGTTATAAGTTAAACGTTGTACGTTATACGTTATACGTTATACGTTATACGTTATACGTTATACGTTATACGTTATACGTTATACGTTATACGTTATACGTTATACGTTATACGTTATACGTTATACGTTATGCGTTATAGGATATACGTTATACGTTATACGTTGTACGTTATACGTTATACGTTATACGTTATACGTTATACGTTATGCGTTATAGGATATACGTTATACGTTATACGTTGTACGTTATACGTTATACGTTATATCTTATACGTTATACGTTATGCGTTATAGGATATACGTTATACGTTATACGTTGTACGTTATACGTTATACGTTGTACGTTAAACGTTCTACGTTATACGTTATACGTTAATCGTTGTACGTTATACGTTACACGTCATACGTTATACGTTATACGTTATACGTTATACGTTATACGTTATACGTTATACGTTATACGTTATACGTTATACGTTATACGTTATACGTTATGCGTTATAGGATATACGTTATACGTTATACGTTGTACGTTATACGTTATACGTTATACGTTATACGTTATACGTTCTACGTTATACGTTATACGTTAAACGTTGTACGTTATACGTTATACGTTATACGTTATACGTTATAAGTAATACGTTATACGTTATACGTTATGCGTTATACGTTATACGTTATACGTTATACGTTATACGTTATACGTTATACGTTATACGTTATACGTTATACGTTATACGTTATACGTTATACGTTATACGTTATACGTTATACGTTATACGTTATACGTTATACGTTATACGTTATACGTTATACGTTATACGTTATACGTTATACGTTATACATTATACGTTGTACGTTGAACGTTGTACGTTATACGTTATACGTTATACGTTATACGTTATACGTTATACGTTATACGTTATACGTTATACGTTATACGTTATACGTTATACGTTATACGTTATACGTTATACGTTATACGACATACGTTATACGTTATACGTTATACGTTATACGTTATACGTTATACGTTATACGTTATACGTTATACGTTATACGTTATACGTTATGCGTTATAGGATATACGTTATACGTTATACGTTGTACGTTATACGTTATACGTTGTACGTTATACGTTCTAAGTTGTACGTTATACGTTAAACGTTGTACGTTATACGTTATACGTTATACGTTATACGTTATACGTTATACGTTATACGTTCTACGTTATACGTTATACGTTAAACGTTGTACGTTATACGTTATACGTTATACGTTATACGTTATAAGTAATACGTTATACGTTATACGTTATGCGTTATACGTTATACGTTATACGTTATACGTTATACGTTATACGTTATACGTTATACGTTATACGTTATACGTTATACGTTATACGTTATACGTTATACGTTATACGTTATACGTTATACGTTATACGTTATACGTTATACGTTATACGTTATACGTTATACGTTATACGTTATACGTTATACATTATACGTTGTACGTTGAACGTTGTACGTTATACGTTATACGTTATACGTTATACGTTATACGTTATACGTTATACGTTATACGTTATACGTTATACGTTATACGTTATACGTTATACGTTATACGTTATACGTTATACGACATACGTTATACGTTATACGTTATACGTTATACGTTATACGTTATACGTTATACGTTATACGTTATACGTTATACGTTATACGTTATGCGTTATAGGATATACGTTATACGTTATACGTTGTACGTTATACGTTATACGTTGTACGTTATACGTTCTAAGTTGTACGTTATACGTTAAACGTTGTACGTTATACGTTATACGTTATACGTTATACGTTATACGTTATACGTTATACGTTATACGTTATACGTTATACGTTATACGTTATACGTTATAGGATATACGTAATACGTTATACGTTGTACGTTATACGTTATACGTTATACGTTAAACGTTGTACGTTATACGTTATACGTTATACGTTATACGTTATACGTTATACGTTATACGTTATACGTTATACGTTATGCGTTATAGGATATACGTTATACGTTATACGTTGTACGTTATACGTTATACGTTGTACGTTATACGTTCTACGTTATACGTTATAAGTTAAACGTTGTACGTTATACGTTATACGTTATACGTTATACGTTATACGTTATACGTTATACGTTATACGTTATACGTTATACGTTATACGTTATACGTTATACGTTATACGTTACACGTTATACGGCATACGTTATACGTTATACGTTATACGTTATACGTTATACGTTATACGTTATACGTTATACGTTATACGTTATATGTTATGCGTTATAGGATATACGTTATACGTTATACGTTGTACGCTATACGTTATACGTTGTACGTTATACGTTCTACGTTATACGTTATAAGTTAAACGTTGTACGTTATACGTTATACGTTATACGTTATACGTTATACGTTATACGTTATACGTTATACGTTATACGTTATACGTTATACGTTATACGTTATACGTTATATCTTATACGTTATACGTTATGCGTTATAGGATATACGTTATACGTTATACGTTGTACGTTATACGTTATACGTCATACGTTATACGTTATACGTTATACGTTATACGTTATACGTTATACGTTATACGTTATACGTTATACGTTATACGTTATGCGTTATAGGATATACGTTATACGTTATACGTTGTACGTTATACGTTATACGTTATACGTTATACGTTCTACGTTATACGTTCTACGTTATACGTTATACGTTAAACGTTGTACGTTATACGTTATACGTTATACGTTATACGTTATACGTTATACGTTCTACGTTATACGTTATACGTTAAACGTTGTACGTTATACGTTATACGTTATACGTTATACGTTTTACGTTATACGTTATGCGTTATACGTTATACGTTATACGTTATACGTTATACGTTAAACGTTGTACGTTATACGTTATACGTTATACGTTATACGTTTTACGTTATACGTTATGCGTTATACGTTATACGTTATACGTTATACGTTATACGTTATACGTTATACGTTATACGTTATACGTTATACGATATACGTAATATGTAATACGTCATACGTTTTACGTTAATCGTTATACGTTATACGTTATACGCTATACGTTATACGTTATACGTTATACGTTATACGTTATACGTTATACGTTATACGTTATACGTTATACGTTATACCTTATACGTTATACGTTATGCGTTATAGGATATACGTTATACGTTATACGTTGTACGTTATACGTTATACGTTGTACGTTATACGTTATACGTTATACGTTATACGCTATACGTTATACGTTATACGTTATACGTTATACGTTATACGTTATACGTTATACGTTATACGTTATACGTTATACGTTATACGTTATACGTTATACGTTACACGTTATACGTTATACGTTATACGTTATACGTTATACGTTATACGTTATACGTTATACGTTATACGTTATACGTTATACGTTATGCGTTATAGGATATACGTTATACGTTATACGTTGTACGTTATACGTTATACGTTATATGTTATACGTCATGCGATATATGTTATACGTTATTCGTTATACGGTATACGTTAAACGTTGTACGTAATACGTTATACGTTATACGTTATACGTTATACGTTGTACGGTATACGTTATACGTTATACGTTATACGCTATACGTTATACGTTGTACGTTATACGTAATACGTTGTACGTTATACGTTCTACGTTATACGTTATAAGTTAAACGTTGTACGTTATACGTTATACGTTATACGTTATACGTTATACGTTATACGTTATACGTTATACGTTATACGTTATACGCTATACGTTATACGTTATACGTTATACGTTATACGTTATACGTTATACGATATACGTAATATGTAATACGTTATACGTTTTACGTTAATCGTTATACGTTATACGTTATACGCTATACGTTATACGTTATACGTTATACGCTATACGTTATACGTTATACGTTATGCGTTATACGTTATACGTTATACGTTATACGTTATACGTTATACGTTGTACGTTATACGTTATTCGTTATACGTTATACGTTAGACGTTGTACGTTATACGTTATACGTTATACGTTATACGCTATACGTTATACGTTATACGTTATACGTTATACGTTCTACGTTATACGTTATACGTTAAACGTTGTACGTTATACGTTATACGTTATACGTTATACGTTATACGTTACACGTTATACGTTATACGTTATACGTTATACGTTATACGTTATACGTTATACGTTATACGTTATACGTTATACGTTATACGTTATGCGTTATAGGATATACGTTATACGTTATACGTTGTACGTTATACGTTATACGTTGTACGTTATACGTTCTAAGTTATACGTTATACGTTAAACGTTGTACGTTATACGTTATACGTCATACGTTATACGTTATACGTTATACGTTATACGTTCTACGTTATACGTTATACGTTATACGTTATACGTTATACGTTATACGTTATACGTTATACGTTATACGTTCTACGTTATACGTTATACGTTAAACGTTGTACGTTATACGTTATACGTTATACGTTATACGTTATACGTTACACGTTATACGTTATACGTTATACGTTATACGTTATACGTTATACGTTATACGTTATACGTTATACGTTATACGTTATACGTTATGCGTTATAGGATATACGTTATACGTTATACGTTGTACGTTATACGTTATACGTTATATGTTATACGTCATGCGATATATGTTATACGTTATTCGTTATACGGTATACGTTAAACGTTGTACGTTATACGTTATACGTTATACGTTATACGTTATACGTTGTACGGTATACGTTATACGTTATACGTTATACGCTGTACGTTATACGTTAAACGTTGTACGTTATACGTTATACGTCATACGTTATACGTTATACGTTATACGTTATACGTTACACGTTATACGTTATACGTTATACGTTACACGTTATACGTTATACGTTATACGTTATACGTTATACGTTCTACGTTATACGTTATACGTTAAACGTTGTACGTTATACGTTGTACGTTATACGTTATACGTTATACGTTATACGTTATACGTTATACGTTATACGTTATACGTTATACCTTATACGTTATACGTTATGCGTTATAGGATATACGTTATACGTTATACGTTGTACGTTATACGTTATACGTTGTACGTTATACGTTCTACGTTCTACGTTATACGTTAAACGTTGTACGTTATACGTTATACGTCATACGTTATACGTTATACGTTATACGTTATACGTTCTACGTTATACGTTATACGTTAAACGTTGTACGTTATACGTTATACGTTATACGTTATACGTTTTACGTTATACGTTATGCGTTATACGTTATACGTTATACGTTATACGTTATACGTTATACGTTATACGTTATACGTTATACGTTATACGATATACGTAATATGTAATACGTCATACGTTTTACGTTAATCGTTATACGTTATACGTTATACGCTATACGTTATACGTTATACGTTATACGTTATACGTTATACGTTATACGTTATACGTTATGCGTTATACGTTATACGTTATACGTTATACGTTATACGTTATACGTTGTACGTTATACGTTATACGTTATACGTTATACGTTAGACGTTGTACGTTATACGTTATACGTTATACGTTATACGCTATACGTTATACGTTATACGTTATACGTTATACGTTATACGTTATACGTTATACGTTATACGTTATACGTTATACGTTATACGTTATACGTTATACGTTACACGTTATACGTTATACGTTATACGTTACACGTTATACGTTATACGTTATACGTTATACGTTATACGTTATACGTTATACGTTATACGTTATACGTTATACGTTATACGTTATACGTTATACGTTATGCGTTATAGGATATACGTTATACGTTATACGTTGTACGTTATACGTTATACGTTATATGTTATACGTCATGCGATATATGTTATACGTTATTCGTTATACGGTATACGTTAAACGTTGCACGTTATACGTTATACGTTATACGTTTTACGTTATACGTTGTACGGTATACGTTATACGTTATACGTTATACGCTATACGTTATACGTTAAACGTTGTACGTTATACGTTATACGTCATACGTTATACGTTATACGTTATGCGTTATACGTTCTACGTTATACGTTATACGTTAAACGTTGTACGTTATACGTTATACGTTATACGTTATACGTTATACGTTATACGTTATACGTTATACGTTATACGTTATACGTTATACCTTATACGTTATACGTTATACGTTATACGTTATACATTATACGTTGTACGTTGAACGTTGTACGTTATACGTTATACGTTATACGTTATACGTTATACGTTATACGTTATACGTTATACGTTATACGTTATACGTTATACGACATACGTTATACGTTATACGTTATACGTTATACGTTATACGTTATACGTTATACGTTATACGTTATACGTTATACGTTATGCGTTATAGGATATACGTTATACGTTATACGTTGTACGTTATACGTTATACGTTGTACGTTATACGTTCTAAGTTATACGTTATACGTTAAACGTTGTACGTTATACGTTATACGTCATACGTTATACGTTATACGTTATACGTTATACGTTCTACGTTATACGTTATACGTTATACGTTATACGTTATACGTTATACGTTATACGTTATACGTTATACGTTATACGTTATACGTTATACGTTATACGTTATACGTTATATCTTATACGTTATACGTTATGCGTTATAGGATATACGTTATACGTTATACGTTGTACGTTATACGTTATACGTTGTACGTTAAACGTTCTACGTTATACGTTATACGTTAAACGTTGTACGTTATACGTTATACGTTATAAGTTATACGTTATACGTTATACGTTATACGTTATACGTTATACGTTATAAGTTATACGTTATACGTTATAGGATATACGTAATACGTTATACGTTGTACGTTATACGTTATACATTATAAGTTAAACGTTGTACGTTATACGTTATACGTTATACGTTATACGTTATACGTTATACGTTATACGTTATACGTTATACGTTATACGTTATACGTTATACGTTATACGTTATACGTTATACGTTATGCGTTATAGGATATACGTTATACGATATACGTTGTACGTTATACGTTATACGTTATACGTTATACGTTATACGTTATGCGTTATAGGATATACGTTATACGTTATACGTTGTACGTTATACGTTATACGTTATATCTTATACGTTATACGTTATGCGTTATAGGATATACGTTATACGTATTACGTTGTACGTTATACGTTATACGTTGTACGTTAAACGTTCTACGTTATACGTTATACGTTATACGTTAATCGTTGTACGTTATACGTTACACGTCATACGTTATACGTTATACGTTATACGTTATACGTTATACGTTATACGTTATACGTTATACGTTATACGTTATACGTTATACGTTATGCGTTATAGGATATACGTTATACGTTATACGTTGTACGTTATACGTTATACGTTATACGTTATACGTTATACGTTCTACGTTATACGTTATACGTTAAACGTTGTACGTTATACGTTATACGTTATACGTTATACGTTATAAGTAATACGTTATACGTTATACGTTATGCGTTATACGTTATACGTTATACGTTATACGTTATACGTTATACGTTATACGTTATACGTTATACGTTATACGTTATACGTTATACGTTATACGCTGTACGTTATACGTTAAACGTTGTACGTTATACGTTATACGTCATACGTTATACGTTATACGTTATACGTTATACGTTCTACGTTATACGTTATACGTTATACGTTGTACGTTATACGTTATACGTTATACGTTATACGTTAGACGTTGTACGTTATACGTTATACGTTATACGTTATACGCTATACGTTATACGTTATACGTTATACGTTATACGTTATACGTTATACGTTATACGTTATACGTTATACGTTATACGTTATACGTTATACGTTATACGTTATACGTTACACGTTATACGTTATACGTTATACGTTATACGTTATACGTTATACGTTATACGTTATACGTTATACGTTATACGTTATACGTTATGCGTTATAGGATATACGTTATACGTTATACGTTGTACGTTATACGTTATACGTTATACGTTATACGTTATACGTTATACGTTACACGTTATACGTTATACGTTATACGTTATACGTTATACGTTATACGTTATACGTTATACGTTATACGTTATACGTTATACGTTATGCGTTATAGGATATACATTATACGTTATACGTTGTACGTTATACGTTATACGTTATATGTTATACGTCATGCGATATATGTTATACGTTATTCGTTATACGGTATACGTTAAACGTTGTACGTTATACGTTATACGTTATACGTTATACGTTGTACGGTATACGTTATACGTTATACGTTATACGCTGTACGTTATACGTTAAACGTTGTACGTTATACGTTATACGTCATACGTTATACGTTATACGTTATACGTTATACGTTCTACGTTATACGTTATACGTTAAACGTTGTACGTTATACGTTATACGTTATACGTTATACGTTATACGTTATACGTTATACATTATACGTTATACCTTATACGTTATACGTTATGCGTTATAGGACATACGTTATACGTTATACGTTGTACGTTATACGTTATACGTTGTACGTTATACGTTCTACGTTCTACGTTATACGTTAAACGTTGTACGTTATACGTTATACGTCATACGTTATACGTTATACGTTATACGTTATACGTTCTACGTTATACGTTATACGTTAAACGTTGTACGTTATACGTTATACGTTATACGTTATACGTTTTACGTTATACGTTATGCGTTATACGTTATACGTTATACGTTATACGTTATACGTTATACGTTATACGTTATACGTTATACGTTATACGATATACGTAATATGTAATACGTCATACGTTTTACGTTAATCGTTATACGTTATACGTTATACGCTATACGTTATACGTTATACGTTATACGTTATACGTTATACGTTATACGTTATACGTTATGCGTTATACGTTATACGTTATACGTTATACGTTATACGTTATACGTTGTACGTTATACGTTATACGTTATACGTTATACGTTAGACGTTGTACGTTATACGTTATACGTTATACGTTATACGCTATACGTTATACGTTATACGTTATACGTTATACGTTATACGTTATACGTTATACGTTATACGTTATACGTTATACGTTATACGTTATACGTTATACGTTACACGTTATACGTTATACGTTATACGTTATACGTTATACGTTATACGTTATACGTTATACGTTATACGTTATACGTTATACGTTATGCGTTATAGGATATACGTTATACGTTATACGTTGTACGTTATACGTTATACGTTATATGTTATACGTCATGCGATATATGTTATACGTTATTCGTTATACGGTATACGTTAAACGTTGCACGTTATACGTTATACGTTATACGTTATACGTTATACGTTGTACGGTATACGTTATACGTTATACGTTATACGCTATACGTTATACGTTAAACGTTGTACGTTATACGTTATACGTCATACGTTATACGTTATACGTTATGCGTTATACGTTCTACGTTATACGTTATACGTTAAACGTTGTACGTTATACGTTATACGTTATACGTTATACGTTATACGTTATACGTTATACGTTATACGTTATACGTTATACGTTATACCTTATACGTTATACGTTATACGTTATACGTTATACATTATACGTTGTACGTTGAACGTTGTACGTTATACGTTATACGTTATACGTTATACGTTATACGTTATACGTTATACGTTATACGTTATACGTTATACGTTATACGTTATACGTTATACGTTATACGTTATACGTTATACGACATACGTTATACGTTATACGTTATACGTTATACGTTATACGTTATACGTTATACGTTATACGTTATACGTTATACGTTATGCGTTATAGGATATACGTTATACGTTATACGTTGTACGTTATACGTTATACGTTGTACGTTATACGTTCTAAGTTATACGTTATACGTTAAACGTTGTACGTTATACGTTATACGTCATACGTTATACGTTATACGTTATACGTTATACGTTCTACGTTATACGTTATACGTTATACGTTATACGTTATACGTTATACGTTATACGTTATACGTTATACGTTATACGTTATACGTTATACGTTATACGTTATACGTTATACGTTATACGTTATATCTTATACGTTATACGTTATGCGTTATAGGATATACGTTATACGTTATACGTTGTACGTTATACGTTATACGTTGTACGTTAAACGTTCTACGTTATACGTTATACGTTAAACGTTGTACGTTATACGTTATACGTTATACGTTATACGTTATACGTTATACGTTATACGTTATACGTTATACGTTATAAGTTATACGTTATACGTTATAGGATATACGTAATACGTTATACGTTGTACGTTATACGTTATACATTATACGTTAAACGTTGTACGTTATACGTTATACGTTATACGTTATACGTTATACGTTATACGTTATACGTTATACGTTCTACGTTATACGTTATAAGTTAAACGTTGTACGTTATACGTTATACGTTATACGTTATACGTTATACGTTATACGTTATACGTTATACGTTATACGTTATACGTTATACGTTATACGTTATACGTTATACGTTACACGTTATACGGTATACGTTATACGTTATACGTTATACGTTATACGTTATACGTTATACGTTATACGTTATACGTTATATGTTATGCGTTATAGGATATACGTTATACGTTATACGTTGTACGTTATACGTTATACGTTGTACGTTATACGTTCTACGTTATACGTTATAAGTTAAACGTTGTACGTTATACGTTATACGTTATACGTTATACGTTATACGTTATACGTTATACGTTATACGTTATACGTTATACGTTATACGTTATACGTTATACGTTATACGTTATACGTAATGCGTTATAGGATATACGTTATACGTTATACGTTGTACGTTATACGTTATACGTTATACGTTATACGTTATACGTTATGCGTTATAGGATATACGTTATACGTTATACGTTGTACGTTATACGTTATACGTTATATCTTATACGTTATACGTTATGCGTTATAGGATATACGTTATACGTATTACGTTGTACGTTATACGTTATACGTTGTACGTTAAACGTTCTACGTTATACGTTATACGTTAATCGTTGTACGTTATACGTTACACGTCATACGTTATACGTTATACGTTATACGTTATACGTTATACGTTATACGTTATACGTTATACGTTATACGTTATACGTTATACGTTATGCGTTATAGGATATACGTTATACGTTATACGTTGTACGTTATACGTTATACGTTATACGTTATACGTTATACGTTCTACGTTATACGTTATACGTTAAACGTTGTACGTTATACGTTATACGTTATACGTTATACGTTATAAGTAATACGTTATACGTTATACGTTATGCGTTATACGTTATACGTTATACGTTATACGTTATACGTTATACGTTATACGTTATACGTTATACGTTATACGTTATACGTTATACGTTATACGTTATACGTTATACGTTATACGTTATACGTTATACGTTATACGTTATACGTTATACGTTATACGTTATACGTTATACGTTATACGTTATACGTTATACATTATACGTTGTACGTTGAACGTTGTACGTTATACGTTATACGTTATACGTTATACGTTATACGTTATACGTTATACGTTATACGTTATACGTTATACGTTATACGTTATACGTTATACGTTATACGTTATACGTTATACGTTATACGTTATACGTTATACGTTATACGTTATACGACATACGTTATACGTTATACGTTATACGTTATACGTTATACGTTATACGTTATACGTTATACGTTATACGTTATACGTTATACGTTATACGTTATGCGTTATAGGATATACGTTATACGTTATACGTTGTACGTTATACGTTATACGTTGTACGTTATACGTTCTAAGTTATACGTTATACGTTAAACGTTGTACGTTATACGTTATACGTCATACGTTATACGTTATACGTTATACGTTATACGTTATACGTTCTACGTTATACGTTATACGTTATACGTTATACGTTATACGTTATACGTTATACGTTATACGTTATACGTTATACGTTATACGTTATACGTTATATCTTATACGTTATACGTTATGCGTTATAGGATATACGTTATACGTTATACGTTGTACGTTATACGTTATACGTTGTACGTTAAACGTTCTACGTTATACGTTATACGTTAAACGTTGTACGTTATACGTTATACGTTATACGTTATACGTTATACGTTATACGTTATACGTTATACGTTATACGTTATACGTTATACGTTATACGTTATAGGATATACGTAATACGTTATACGTTGTACGTTATACGTTATACGTTATACGTTAAACGTTGTACGTTATACGTTATACGTTATACGTTATACGTTATACGTTATACGTTATACGTTATACGTTATACGTTATGCGTTATAGGATATACGTTATACGTTATACGTTGTACGTTATACGTTATACGTTGTACGTTATACGTTCTACGTTATACGTTATAAGTTAAACGTTGTACGTTATACGTTATACGTTATACGTTATACGTTATACGTTATACGTTATACGTTATACGTTATACGTTATACGTTACACGTTATACGTTATACGTTATACGTTACACGTTATACGGTATACGTTATACGTTATACGTTATACGTTATACGTTATACGTTATACGTTATACGTTATACGTTATATGTTATGCGTTATAGGATATACGTTATACGTTATACGTTGTACGTTATACGTTATACGTTGTACGTTATACGTTCTACGTTATACGTTATAAGTTAAACGTTGTACGTTATACGTTATACGTTATACGTTATACGTTATACGTTATACGTTATACGTTATACGTTATACGTTATACGTTATATCTTATACGTTATACGTTATGCGTTATAGGATATACGTTATACGTTATACGTTGTACGTTATACGTTATACGTTGTACGTTAAACGTTCTACGTTATACGTTATACGTTAAACGTTGTACGTTATACGTTATACGTTATACGTTATACGTTATACGTTATACGTTATACGTTATACGTTATACGTTATAAGTTATACGTTATACGTTATAGGATATACGTAATACGTTATACGTTGTACGTTATACGTTATACATTATACGTTAAACGTTGTACGTTATACGTTATACGTTATACGTTATACGTTATACGTTATACGTTATACGTTATACGTTCTACGTTATACGTTATAAGTTAAACGTTGTACGTTATACGTTATACGTTATACGTTATACGTTATACGTTATACGTTATACGTTATACGTTATACGTTATACGTTATACGTTATACGTTATACGTTATACGTTACACGTTATACGGTATACGTTATACGTTATACGTTATACGTTATACGTTATACGTTATACGTTATACGTTATACGTTATATGTTATGCGTTATAGGATATACGTTATACGTTATACGTTGTACGTTATACGTTATACGTTGTACGTTATACGTTCTACGTTATACGTTATAAGTTAAACGTTGTATGTTATACGTTATACGTTATACGTTATACGTTATACGTTATACGTTATACGTTATACGTTATACGTTATACGTTATACGTTATACGTTATACGTTATACGTTATACGTAATGCGTTATAGGATATACGTTATACGTTATACGTTGTACGTTATACGTTATACGTTATACGTTATACGTTATACGATATGCGTTATAGGATATACGTTATACGTTATACGTTGTACGTTATACGTTATACGTTATATCTTATACGTTATACGTTATGCGTTATAGGATATACGTTATACGTATTACGTTGTACGTTATACGTTATACGTTGTACGTTAAACGTTCTACGTTATACGTTATACGTTAATCGTTGTACGTTATACGTTACACGTCATACGTTATACGTTATACGTTATACGTTATACGTTATACGTTATACGTTATACGTTATACGTTATACGTTATACGTTATACGTTATGCGTTATAGGATATACGTTATACGTTATACGTTGTACGTTATACGTTATACGTTATACGTTATACGTTATACGTTCTACGTTATACGTTATACGTTAAACGTTGTACGTTATACGTTATACGTTATACGTTATACGTTATAAGTAATACGTTATACGTTATACGTTATGCGTTATACGTTATACGTTATACGTTATACGTTATACGTTATACGTTATACGTTATACGTTATACGTTATACGTTATACGTTATACGTTATACGTTATACGTTATACGTTATACGTTATACGTTATACGTTATACGTTATACGTTATACGTTATACGTTATACGTTATACGTTATACGTTATACGTTATACATTATACGTTGTACGTTGAACGTTGTACGTTATACGTTATACGTTATACGTTATACGTTATACGTTATACGTTATACGTTATACGTTATACGTTATACGTTATACGTTATACGTTATACGTTATACGTTATACGTTATACGTTATACGTTATACGTTATACGTTATACGTTATACGACATACGTTATACGTTATACGTTATACGTTATACGTTATACGTTATACGTTATACGTTATACGTTATACGTTATACGTTATACGTTATACGTTATGCGTTATAGGATATACGTTATACGTTATACGTTGTACGTTATACGTTATACGTTGTACGTTATACGTTCTAAGTTATACGTTATACGTTAAACGTTGTACGTTATACGTTATACGTCATACGTTATACGTTATACGTTATACGTTATACGTTCTACGTTATACGTTATACGTTATACGTTATACGTTATACGTTATACGTTATACGTTATACGTTATACGTTATACGTTATACGTTATACGTTATACGTTATATCTTATACGTTATACGTTATGCGTTATAGGATATACGTTATACGTTATACGTTGTACGTTATACGTTATACGTTGTACGTTAAACGTTCTACGTTATACGTTATACGTTAAACGTTGTACGTTATACGTTATACGTTATACGTTATACGTTATACGTTATACGTTATACGTTATACGTTATACGTTATACGTTATACGTTATACGTTATAGGATATACGTAATACGTTATACGTTGTACGTTATACGTTATACGTTATACGTTAAACGTTGTACGTTATACGTTATACGTTATACGTTATACGTTATACGTTATACGTTATACGTTATGCGTTATAGGATATACGTTATACGTTATACGTTGTACGTTATACGTTATACGTTGTACGTTATACGTTCTACGTTATACGTTATAAGTTAAACGTTGTACGTTATACGTTATACGTTATACGTTATACGTTATACGTTATACGTTATACGTTATACGTTATACGTTATACGTTACACGTTATACGTTATACGTTATACGTTACACGTTATACGGTATACGTTATACGTTATACGTTATACGTTATACGTTATACGTTATATGTTATGCGTTATAGGATATACGTTATACGTTATACGTTGTACGTTATACGTTATACGTTGTACGTTATACGTTCTACGTTATACGTTATAAGTTAAACGTTGTACGTTATACGTTATACGTTATACGTTATACGTTATACGTTATACGTTATACGTTATACGTTATACGTTATACGTTATACGTTATACGTTATACGTTATACGTTATACGTTATACGTTATACGTTATACCTTATACGTTATACGTTATGCGTTATAGGATATACGTTATACGTTATACGTTGTACGTTATACGTTATACGTTGTACGTTAAACGTTCTACATTATACGTTATACGTTAATCGTTGTACGTTATACGTTACACCGTCATACGTTATACGTTATACGTTATACGTTATACGTTATACGTTATACGTTATACGTTATACGTTATACGTTATACGTTATACGTTATACGTTATGCGTTATTGGATATACGTTATACGTTATACGTTGTACGTTATACGTTATACGTTATACGTTATACGTTATACGTTCTACGTTGTACGTTATACGTTAAACGTTGTACGTTATACGTTATACGTTATACGTTATACGTTATAAGTAATACGTTATACGTTATACGTTATGCGTTATACGTTATACGTTATACGTTATACGTTATACGTTATACGTATATACGTTATACGTTATACGTTATACGTTATACGTTATACGTTATACGTTATACGTTATACCGTTATACGTTATACGTTATACGTTATACGTTATACGTTATACGTTATACGTTATACGTTATACGTTATACGTTATACGTTATACGTTATACCTTATACGTTATACGTTATGCGTTATAGGATATACGTTATACGTTATACGTTGTACGTTATACGTTATACGTTGTACGTTATACGTTCTACGTTCTACGTTATACGTTAAACGTTGTACGTTATACGTTATACGTCATACGTTATACGTTATACGTTATACGTTATACGTTCTACGTTATACGTTATACGTTAAACGTTGTACGTTATACGTTATACGTTATACGTTATACGTTTTACGTTATACGTATGCGTTATACGTTATACGTTATACGTTATACGTTATACGTTATACGTTATACGTTATACGTTATACGTTATACGTTATACGATATACGTAATATGTAATACGTCATACGTTTTACGTTAATCGTTATACGTTATACGTTATACGCTATACGTTATACGTTATACGTTATACGTTATACGTTATACGTTATACGTTATACGTTATGCGTTATACGTTATACGTTATACGTTATACCTTATACGTTATACGTTATACGTTATACGTTATACATTATACGTTGTACGTTGAACGTTGTACGTTATACGTTATACGTTATACGTTATACGTTATACGTTATACGTTATACGTTATACGTTATACGTTATACGTTATACGTTATACGTTATACGTTATACGTTATACGTTATACGTTATACGTTACACGTTATACGTTATACGTTATACGTTATACGTTATACGTTATACGTTATACGTTATACGTTATACGTTAAACGTTGTACGTTATACGTTATACGTTATACGTTATACGTTATACGTTATACGTTATACGTTATACGTTATACGTCATACGTTATACCTTATACGTTATACGTTATACGTTATACGTTATACATTATACGTTGTACGTTGAACGTTGTACGTTATACGTTATACGTTATACGTTATACGTTATACGTTATACGTTATACGTTATACGTTATACGTTATACGTTATACGTTATACGTTATACGTTATACGTTATACGTTATACGTTATACGTTCTAAGTTATACGTTATACGTTATACGTTATACGTTATACGTTATTCGTTATACGTTAGACGCTGTACGTTATACGTTATACGTTATACGTTATACGTTATACGTTATACGTTATACGTTATACGTTATACGTTATACGTTATACGTTATACGTTATACGTTATACGTTATACGTTATACGTTATACGTTATACGTTATACGTTCTAAGTTATACGTTATACGTTATACGTTATACGTTATACGTTATACGTTATACGTTACACGTTATACGTTATACGTTATACGTTATACGTTACACGTTATACGTTATACGTTATACGTTATACGTTATACGTTATACGTTATACGTTATACGTCATACGTTATACGTTATACGTTATACGTTATACGTTCTACGTTATACGCTATACGTTATACGTTATACGTTATACGTTATACGTTATACGTTATACGTTATACGTTATACGATATACGTAATATGTAATACGTCATACGTTTTACGTTATACGTTATACGTTATACATTATACGTTGTACGTTGAACGTTGTACGTTATACGTTATACGTTATACGTTATACGTTATATGTTATACGTCATGCGATATATGTTATACGTTATTCGTTATACGGTATACGTTAAACGTTGCACGTTATACGTTATACGTTATACCTTATACGTTATACGTTATACGTTATACGTTATACATTATACGTTGTACGTTGAACGTTGTACGTTATACGTTATACGTTATACGTTATACGTTATACGTTATACGTTATACGTTATACGTTATACGTTATACGTTATACGTTATACGTTATACGTTCTACGTTATACGTTATACGTTATACGTTATACGTTATACGTTATACGTTATACGTTATACGTTATACGTTATACGTTATACGTTATACGTTATACGTTATACGTTATACGTTGTACGTTATACGTTCTAAGTTATACGTTATACGTTAAACGTTGTACGTTATACGTTATACGTCATACGTTATACGTTATACGTTATACGTTATACGTTCTACGTTATACGTTATACGTTATACGTTATACGTTATACGTTATACGTTATACGTTATACGTTATACGTTATACGTTATACGTTATACGTTATACGTTATACGTTATACGTTATACGTTATATCTTATACGTTATACGTTATGCGTTATACGTTATACGATATACGTAATATGTAATACGTCATACGTTTTACGTTAATCGTTATACGTTATACGTTATACGCTATACGTTATACGTTATACGTTATACGTTATGCGTTATACGCTATACGTTATACGTTATACGTTATACGTTATACGTTATACGTTATACGTTATACGTTATACGATATACGTAATATGTAATACGTCATACGTTTTACGTTATACGTTATACGTTATACATTATACGTTGTACGTTGAACGTTGTACGTTATACGTTATACGTTATACGTTATACGTTATATGTTATACGTCATGCGATATATGTTATACGTTATTCGTTATACGGTATACGTTAAACGTTGCACGTTATACGTTATACGTTATACGTTATACGTTATGCGTTATAGGATATACGTTATACGTTATACGTTGTACGTTATACGTTATACGTTATATGTTATACGTCATGCGATATATGTTATACGTTATTCGTTATACGGTATACGTTAAACGTTGCACGTTATACGTTATACGTTATACGTTATACGTTATACGTTGTACGGTATACGTTATACGTTATACGTTATACGCTATACGTTATACGTTAAACGTTGTACGTTATACGTTATACGTCATACGTTATACGTTATACGTTATGCGTTATACGTTCTACGTTATACGTTATACGTTAAACGTTGTACGTTATACGTTATACGTTATACGTTATACGTTATACGTTATACGTTATACGTTATACGTTATACGTTATACGTTATACCTTATACGTTATACGTTATACGTTATACGTTATACATTATACGTTGTACGTTGAACGTTGTACGTTATACGTTATACGTTATACGTTATACGTTATACGTTATACGTTATACGTTATACGTTATACGTTATACGTTATACGTTATACGTTATACGTTCTACGTTATACGTTATACGTTATACGTTATACGTTATACGTTATACGTTATACGTTATACGTTATACGTTATACGTTATACGTTATACGTTATACGTTATACGTTATACGTTGTACGTTATACGTTCTAAGTTATACGTTATACGTTAAACGTTGTACGTTATACGTTATACGTCATACGTTATACGTTATACGTTATACGTTATACGTTCTACGTTATACGTTATACGTTATACGTTATACGTTATACGTTATACGTTATACGTTATACGTTATACGTTATACGTTATACGTTATACGTTATACGTTATACGTTATACGTTATACGTTATATCTTATACGTTATACGTTATGCGTTATAGGATATACGTTATACGTTATACGTTGTACGTTATACGTTATACGTTGTACGTTAAACGTTCTACGTTATACGTTATACGTTAAACGTTGTACGTTATACGTTATACGTTATACGTTATACGTTATACGTTATACGTTATACGTTATACGTTATACGTTATAAGTTATACGTTATACGTTATAGGATATACGTAATACGTTATACGTTGTACGTTATACGTTATACATTATACGTTAAACGTTGTACGTTATACGTTATACGTTATACGTTATACGTTATACGTTATACGTTATACGTTATACGTTCTACGTTATACGTTATAAGTTAAACGTTGTACGTTATACGTTATACGTTATACGTTATACGTTATACGTTATACGTTATACGTTATACGTTATACGTTATACGTTATACGTTATACGTTATACGTTATACGTTACACGTTATACGGTATACGTTATACGTTATACGTTATACGTTATACGTTATACGTTATACGTTATACGTTATACGTTATATGTTATGCGTTATAGGATATACGTTATACGTTATACGTTGTACGTTATACGTTATACGTTGTACGTTATACGTTCTACGTTATACGTTATAAGTTAAACGTTGTACGTTATACGTTATACGTTATACGTTATACGTTATACGTTATACGTTATACGTTATACGTTATACGTTATACGTTATACGTTATACGTTATACGTTATACGTTATACGTAATGCGTTATAGGATATACGTTATACGTTATACGTTGTACGTTATACGTTATACGTTATACGTTATACGTTATACGTTATGCGTTATAGGATATACGTTATACGTTATACGTTGTACGTTATACGTTATACGTTATATCTTATACGTTATACGTTATGCGTTATAGGATATACGTTATACGTATTACGTTGTACGTTATACGTTATACGTTGTACGTTAAACGTTCTACGTTATACGTTATACGTTAATCGTTGTACGTTATACGTTACACGTCATACGTTATACGTTATACGTTATACGTTATACGTTATACGTTATACGTTATACGTTATACGTTATACGTTATACGTTATACGTTATGCGTTATAGGATATACGTTATACGTTATACGTTGTACGTTATACGTTATACGTTATACGTTATACGTTATACGTTCTACGTTATACGTTATACGTTAAACGTTGTACGTTATACGTTATACGTTATACGTTATACGTTATAAGTAATACGTTATACGTTATACGTTATGCGTTATACGTTATACGTTATACGTTATACGTTATACGTTATACGTTATACGTTATACGTTATACGTTATACGTTATACGTTATACGTTATACGTTATACGTTATACGTTATACGTTATACGTTATACGTTATACGTTATACGTTATACGTTATACGTTATACGTTATACGTTATACGTTATACGTTATACATTATACGTTGTACGTTGAACGTTGTACGTTATACGTTATACGTTATACGTTATACGTTATACGTTATACGTTATACGTTATACGTTATACGTTATACGTTATACGTTATACGTTATACGTTATACGTTATACGTTATACGTTATACGTTATACGTTATACGTTATACGTTATACGACATACGTTATACGTTATACGTTATACGTTATACGTTATACGTTATACGTTATACGTTATACGTTATACGTTATACGTTATACGTTATACGTTATGCGTTATAGGATATACGTTATACGTTATACGTTGTACGTTATACGTTATACGTTGTACGTTATACGTTCTAAGTTATACGTTATACGTTAAACGTTGTACGTTATACGTTATACGTCATACGTTATACGTTATACGTTATACGTTATACGTTATACGTTCTACGTTATACGTTATACGTTATACGTTATACGTTATACGTTATACGTTATACGTTATACGTTATACGTTATACGTTATACGTTATACGTTATATCTTATACGTTATACGTTATGCGTTATAGGATATACGTTATACGTTATACGTTGTACGTTATACGTTATACGTTGTACGTTAAACGTTCTACGTTATACGTTATACGTTAAACGTTGTACGTTATACGTTATACGTTATACGTTATACGTTATACGTTATACGTTATACGTTATACGTTATACGTTATACGTTATACGTTATACGTTATAGGATATACGTAATACGTTATACGTTGTACGTTATACGTTATACGTTATACGTTAAACGTTGTACGTTATACGTTATACGTTATACGTTATACGTTATACGTTATACGTTATACGTTATACGTTATACGTTATGCGTTATAGGATATACGTTATACGTTATACGTTGTACGTTATACGTTATACGTTGTACGTTATACGTTCTACGTTATACGTTATAAGTTAAACGTTGTACGTTATACGTTATACGTTATACGTTATACGTTATACGTTATACGTTATACGTTATACGTTATACGTTATACGTTACACGTTATACGTTATACGTTATACGTTACACGTTATACGGTATACGTTATACGTTATACGTTATACGTTATACGTTATACGTTATACGTTATACGTTATACGTTATATGTTATGCGTTATAGGATATACGTTATACGTTATACGTTGTACGTTATACGTTATACGTTGTACGTTATACGTTCTACGTTATACGTTATAAGTTAAACGTTGTACGTTATACGTTATACGTTATACGTTATACGTTATACGTTATACGTTATACGTTATACGTTATACGTTATACGTTATATCTTATACGTTATACGTTATGCGTTATAGGATATACGTTATACGTTATACGTTGTACGTTATACGTTATACGTTGTACGTTAAACGTTCTACGTTATACGTTATACGTTAAACGTTGTACGTTATACGTTATACGTTATACGTTATACGTTATACGTTATACGTTATACGTTATACGTTATACGTTATAAGTTATACGTTATACGTTATAGGATATACGTAATACGTTATACGTTGTACGTTATACGTTATACATTATACGTTAAACGTTGTACGTTATACGTTATACGTTATACGTTATACGTTATACGTTATACGTTATACGTTATACGTTCTACGTTATACGTTATAAGTTAAACGTTGTACGTTATACGTTATACGTTATACGTTATACGTTATACGTTATACGTTATACGTTATACGTTATACGTTATACGTTATACGTTATACGTTATACGTTATACGTTACACGTTATACGGTATACGTTATACGTTATACGTTATACGTTATACGTTATACGTTATACGTTATACGTTATACGTTATATGTTATGCGTTATAGGATATACGTTATACGTTATACGTTGTACGTTATACGTTCTACGTTGTACGTTATACGTTCTACGTTATACGTTATAAGTTAAACGTTGTATGTTATACGTTATACGTTATACGTTATACGTTATACGTTATACGTTATACGTTATACGTTATACGTTATACGTTATACGTTATACGTTATACGTTATACGTTATACGTAATGCGTTATAGGATATACGTTATACGTTATACGTTGTACGTTATACGTTATACGTTATACGTTATACGTTATACGATATGCGTTATAGGATATACGTTATACGTTATACGTTGTACGTTATACGTTATACGTTATATCTTATACGTTATACGTTATGCGTTATAGGATATACGTTATACGTATTACGTTGTACGTTATACGTTATACGTTGTACGTTAAACGTTCTACGTTATACGTTATACGTTAATCGTTGTACGTTATACGTTACACGTCATACGTTATACGTTATACGTTATACGTTATACGTTATACGTTATACGTTATACGTTATACGTTATACGTTATACGTTATACGTTATGCGTTATAGGATATACGTTATACGTTATACGTTGTACGTTATACGTTATACGTTATACGTTATACGTTATACGTTCTACGTTATACGTTATACGTTAAACGTTGTACGTTATACGTTATACGTTATACGTTATACGTTATAAGTAATACGTTATACGTTATACGTTATGCGTTATACGTTATACGTTATACGTTATACGTTATACGTTATACGTTATACGTTATACGTTATACGTTATACGTTATACGTTATACGTTATACGTTATACGTTATACGTTATACGTTATACGTTATACGTTATACGTTATACGTTATACGTTATACGTTATACGTTATACGTTATACGTTATACGTTATACGTTATACATTATACGTTGTACGTTGAACGTTGTACGTTATACGTTATACGTTATACGTTATACGTTATACGTTATACGTTATACGTTATACGTTATACGTTATACGTTATACGTTATACGTTATACGTTATACGTTATACGTTATACGTTATACGTTATACGTTATACGTTATACGTTATACGACATACGTTATACGTTATACGTTATACGTTATACGTTATACGTTATACGTTATACGTTATACGTTATACGTTATACGTTATACGTTATACGTTATGCGTTATAGGATATACGTTATACGTTATACGTTGTACGTTATACGTTATACGTTGTACGTTATACGTTCTAAGTTATACGTTATACGTTAAACGTTGTACGTTATACGTTATACGTCATACGTTATACGTTATACGTTATACGTTATACGTTCTACGTTATACGTTATACGTTATACGTTATACGTTATACGTTATACGTTATACGTTATACGTTATACGTTATACGTTATACGTTATACGTTATATCTTATACGTTATACGTTATGCGTTATAGGATATACGTTATACGTTATACGTTGTACGTTATACGTTATACGTTGTACGTTAAACGTTCTACGTTATACGTTATACGTTAAACGTTGTACGTTATACGTTATACGTTATACGTTATACGTTATACGTTATACGTTATACGTTATACGTTATACGTTATACGTTATACGTTATACGTTATAGGATATACGTAATACGTTATACGTTGTACGTTATACGTTATACGTTATACGTTAAACGTTGTACGTTATACGTTATACGTTATACGTTATACGTTATACGTTATACGTTATGCGTTATAGGATATACGTTATACGTTATACGTTGTACGTTATACGTTATACGTTGTACGTTATACGTTCTACGTTATACGTTATAAGTTAAACGTTGTACGTTATACGTTATACGTTATACGTTATACGTTATACGTTATACGTTATACGTTATACGTTATACGTTATACGTTACACGTTATACGTTATACGTTATACGTTACACGTTATACGGTATACGTTATACGTTATACGTTATACGTTATACGTTATACGTTATATGTTATGCGTTATAGGATATACGTTATACGTTATACGTTGTACGTTATACGTTATACGTTGTACGTTATACGTTCTACGTTATACGTTATAAGTTAAACGTTGTACGTTATACGTTATACGTTATACGTTATACGTTATACGTTATACGTTATACGTTATACGTTATACGTTATACGTTATACGTTATACGTTATACGTTATACGTTATACGTTATACGTTATACGTTATACCTTATACGTTATACGTTATGCGTTATAGGATATACGTTATACGTTATACGTTGTACGTTATACGTTATACGTTGTACGTTAAACGTTCTACATTATACGTTATACGTTAATCGTTGTACGTTATACGTTACACGTCATACGTTATACGTTATACGTTATACGTTATACGTTATACGTTATACGTTATACGTTATACGTTATACGTTATACGTTATACGTTATACGTTATGCGTTATTGGATATACGTTATACGTTATACGTTGTACGTTATACGTTATACGTTATACGTTATACGTTATACGTTCTACGTTGTACGTTATACGTTAAACGTTGTACGTTATACGTTATACGTTATACGTTATACGTTATAAGTAATACGTTATACGTTATACGTTATGCGTTATACGTTATACGTTATACGTTATACGTTATACGTTATACGTTATACGTTATACGTTATACGTTATACGTTATACGTTATACGTTATACGTTATACGTTATACGTTATACGTTATACGTTATACGTTATACGTTATACGTTATACGTTATACGTTATACGTTATACGTTATACGTTATACGTTATACGTTATACCTTATACGTTATACGTTATGCGTTATAGGATATACGTTATACGTTATACGTTGTACGTTATACGTTATACGTTGTACGTTATACGTTCTACGTTCTACGTTATACGTTAAACGTTGTACGTTATACGTTATACGTCATACGTTATACGTTATACGTTATACGTTATACGTTCTACGTTATACGTTATACGTTAAACGTTGTACGTTATACGTTATACGTTATACGTTATACGTTTTACGTTATACGTTATGCGTTATACGTTATACGTTATACGTTATACGTTATACGTTATACGTTATACGTTATACGTTATACGTTATACGTTATACGATATACGTAATATGTAATACGTCATACGTTTTACGTTAATCGTTATACGTTATACGTTATACGCTATACGTTATACGTTATACGTTATACGTTATACGTTATACGTTATACGTTATACGTTATGCGTTATACGTTATACGTTATACGTTATACCTTATACGTTATACGTTATACGTTATACGTTATACATTATACGTTGTACGTTGAACGTTGTACGTTATACGTTATACGTTATACGTTATACGTTATACGTTATACGTTATACGTTATACGTTATACGTTATACGTTATACGTTATACGTTATACGTTATACGTTATACGTTATACGTTATACGTTACACGTTATACGTTATACGTTATACGTTATACGTTATACGTTATACGTTATACGTTATACGTTATACGTTAAACGTTGTACGTTATACGTTATACGTTATACGTTATACGTTATACGTTATACGTTATACGTTATACGTTATACGTCATACGTTATACCTTATACGTTATACGTTATACGTTATACGTTATACATTATACGTTGTACGTTGAACGTTGTACGTTATACGTTATACGTTATACGTTATACGTTATACGTTATACGTTATACGTTATACGTTATACGTTATACGTTATACGTTATACGTTATACGTTATACGTTATACGTTATACGTTATACGTTATACGTTATACGTTATACGTTATACGTTATACGTTATACGTTATACGTTATACGTTATACGTTATACGTTATACGTTATACGTTATACGTTATACGTTATACGTTACACGTTATACGTTATACGTTATACGTTATACGTTATACGTTATACGTTATACGTTATACGTTATACGTTAAACGTTGTACGTTATACGTTATACGTTATACGTTATACGTTGTACGTTATACGTTATACGTTATACGTTATACGTCATACGTTATACCTTATACGTTATACGTTATACGTTATACGTTATACATTATACGTTGTACGTTGAACGTTGTACGTTATACGTTATACGTTATACGTTATACGTTATACGTTATACGTTATACGTTATACGTTATACGTTATACGTTATACGTCATACGTTATACGTTATACGTTATACGTTATACGTTCTACGTTATACGTTATACGTTAAACGTTGTACGTTATACGTTATACGTTATACGTTATACGTTTTACGTTATACGTTATCCGTTATACGTTATACGTTATACGTTATACGTTATACGTTATACGTTATACGTTATACGTTATACGTTATACGTTATACGTTATACGTTATACGTTATACGATATACGTAATATGTAATACGTCATACGTTTTACGTTAATCGTTATACGTTATACGTTATACGCTATACGTTATACGTTATACGTTATACGTTATGCGTTATACGCTATACGTTATACGTTATACGTTATACGTTATACGTTATACGTTATACGTTATACGTTATACGATATACGTAATATGTAATACGTCATACGTTTTACGTTAATCGTTATACGTTATACGTTATACGCTATACGTTATACGTTATACGTTATACGTTATACGTTATACGTTATACGTTATACGTTATACGTTACACGTTATACGTTATACGTTATACGTTATACGTTATACGTTATACGTTATACGTTATACGTTATACGTTATACGTTAAACGTTGTACGTTATACGTTATACGTTATACGTTATACGTTATACGTTATACGTTATACGTTATACGTTATACGTCATACGTTATACCTTATACGTTATACGTTATACGTTATACGTTATACATTATACGTTGTACGTTGAACGTTGTACGTTATACGTTATACGTTATACGTTATACGTTATACGTTATACGTTATACGCTATACGTTATACGTTATACGTTATACGTTATACGTCATACGTTATACGTTATACGTTATACGTTATACGTTCTACGTTATACGTTATACGTTAAACGTTGTACGTTATACGTTATACGTTATACGTTATACGTTTTACGTTATACGTTATGCGTTATACGTTATACGTTATACGTTATACGTTATACGTTATACGTTATACGTTATACGTTATACGTTATACGTTATACGTTATACGTTATACGTTATACGATATACGTAATATGTAATACGTCATACGTTTTACGTTAATCGTTATACGTTATACGTTATACGCTATACGTTATACGTTATACGTTATACGTTATGCGTTATACGTTATACGTTATACGTTATACGTTATACGTTATACGTTATACGTTATACGTTATACGTTATACGTTATACGATATACGTAATATGTAATACGTCATACGTTTTACGTTAGTCGTTATACGTTATACGTTATACGCTATACGTTATACGTTATACGTTATACGTTATACGTTATACGTTATACGTTATACGTTATGCGTTATACGTTATACGTTATACGTTATACGTTATACGTTGTACGTTATACGTTATACGTTATACGTTATACGTTAGACGTTGTACGTTATACGTTATACGTTATACGTTATACGCTATACGTTATACGTTATACGTTATACGTTATACGTTATACGTTATACGTTATACGTTATACGTTATACGTTATACGTTATACGTTATACGTTATACGTTACACGTTATACGTTATACGTTATACGTTATACGTTATACGTTATACGTTATACGTTATACGTTATACGTTATACGTTATACGTTAAACGTTGTACGTTATACGTTATACGTTATACGTTATACGTTATACGTTATACGTTATACGTTATACGTTATACGTCATACGTTATACCTTATACGTTATACGTTATACGTTATACGTTATACATTATACGTTGTACGTTGAACGTTGTACGTTATACGTTATACGTTATACGTTATACGTTATACGTTATACGTTATACGTTATACGTTATACGTTATACGTTATACGTTATACGTTATACGTTATACGTTATACGTTATACGTTCTAAGTTATACGTTATACGTTATACGTTATACGTTATTCGTTATACGTTAGACGCTGTACGTTATACGTTATACGTTATACGTTATACGTTATACGTTATACGTTATACGTTATACGTTATACGTTATACGTTATACGTTATACGTTATACGTTATACGTTATACGTTATACGTTATACGTTATACGTTATGCGTTATAGGATATACGTTATACGTTATAAGTTGTACGTTATACGTTATACGTTGTACGTTATACGTTCTACGTTATACGTTATAAGTTAAACGTTGTACGTTATACGTTATACGTCATACGTTATACGTTATACGTTATACGTTATACGTTATACGTTATACGTTATACGTTATACGTTATACGTTAAACGTTGTACGTTATACGTTATACGTTATACGTTATACGTTATACGTCATACGTTATACGTTATACGTTATACGTTATACGTTCTACGTTATACGTTATACGTTAAACGTTGTACGTTATACGTTATACGTTATACGTTATACGTTTTACGTTATACGTTATGCGTTATACGTTATACGTTATACGTTATACGTTATACGTTATACGTTATACGTTATACGTTATACGTTATACGTTATACGTTATACGTTATACGTTATACGTTATGCTTTATAGGATATACGTTATACGTTATAAGTTGTACGTTATACGTAATACGTTGTACGTTATACGTTCCACGTTATACGTTATAAGTTAAACGTTGTACGTTATACGTTATACGTTATACGTCATACGTTATACGTCATACGTTTTACGTTAATCGTTATACGTTATACGTTATACGCTATACGTTATACGTTATACGTTATACGTTATACGTTATACGTTATACGTTATACGTTATACGTTACACGTTATACGTTATACGTTATACGTTATACGTTATACGTTATACGTTATACGTTATACGTTATACGTTATACGTTAAACGTTGTACGTTATACGTTATACGTTATACGTTATACGTTATACGTTATACGTTATACGTTATACGTTATACGTTATACGTCATACGTTATACCTTATACGTTATACGTTATACGTTATACGTTATACATTATACGTTGTACGTTGAACGTTGTACGTTATACGTTATACGTTATACGTTATACGTTATACGTTATACGTTATACGCTATACGTTATACGTTATACGTTATACGTTATACGTCATACGTTATACGTTATACGTTATACGTTATACGTTCTACGTTATACGTTATACGTTAAACGTTGTACGTTATACGTTATACGTTATACGTTATACGTTTTACGTTATACGTTATGCGTTATACGTTATACGTTATACGTTATACGTTATACGTTATACGTTATACGTTATACGTTATACGTTATACGTTGTACGTTATACGTTATACGTAATATGTAATACGTCATACGTTTTACGTTAATCGTTATACGTTATACGTTATACGCTATACGTTATACGTTATACGTTATACGTTATGCGTTATACGTTATACGTTATACGTTATACGTTATACGTTATACGTTATACGTTATACGTTATACGTTATACGTTATACGATATACGTAATATGTAATACGTCATACGTTTTACGTTAATCGTTATACGTTATACGTTATACGCTATACGTTATACGTTATACGTTATACGTTATACGTTATACGTTATACGTTATACGTTATGCGTTATACGTTATACGTTATACGTTATACGTTATACGTTGTACGTTATACGTTATACGTTATACGTTATACGTTAGACGTTGTACGTTATACGTTATACGTTATACGTTATACGCTATACGTTATACGTTATACGTTATACGTTATACGTTATACGTTATACGTTATACGTTATACGTTATACGTTATACGTTATACGTTATACGTTATACGTTACACGTTATACGTTATACGTTATACGTTATACGTTATACGTTATACGTTATACGTTATACGTTATACGTTAAACGTTGTACGTTATACGTTATACGTTATACGTTATACGTTATACGTTATACGTTATACGTTATACGTTATACGTCATACGTTATACCTTATACGTTATACGTTATACGTTATACGTTATACATTATACGTTGTACGTTGAACGTTGTACGTTATACGTTATACGTTATACGTTATACGTTATACGTTATACGTTATACGTTATACGTTATACGTTATACGTTATACGTTATACGTTATACGTTATACGTTATACGTTATACGTTCTAAGTTATACGTTATACGTTATACGTTATACGTTATTCGTTATACGTTAGACGCTGTACGTTATACGTTATACGTTATACGTTATACGTTATACGTTATACGTTATATGTTATACGTTATACGTTATACGTTATACGTTATACGTTATACGTTATACGTTATACGTTATACGTTATGCGTTATAGGATATACGTTATACGTTATAAGTTGTACGTTATACGTTATACATTGTACGTTATACGTTCTACGTTATACGTTATAAGTTAAACGTTGTACGTTATACGTTATACGTCATACGTTATACGTTATACGTTATACGTTAAACGTTCTACGTTATACGTTATACGTTAAACGTTGTACGTTATACGTTATACGTTGTACGTTATACGTTCTACGTTCTACGTTATACGTTATACGTTGTACGTTATACGTTATACGTCATCCGTTATACGTTATACGTTATACGTTATACGTTATACGTTATACGTTATACGTTATACGTTACACGTTATACGTTATACGTTATACGTTATACGTTATACGTTATACGTTATACGTTATACGTTATACGTTATACGTTATACGTTATACGTTATACGTTATACGTTATACGTTATACGTTATGCTTTATAGGATATACGTTATACGTTATAAGTTGTACGTTATACGTTATACGTTGTACGTTATACGTTCCACGTTATACGTTATAAGTTAAACGTTGTACGTTATACGTTATACGTTATACGTCATACGTTATACGTTATACGTTATACGTTAAACGTTCTACGTTATACGTTATACGTTAAACGTTGTACGTTATACGTTATACGTTATACGTTATACGTTATACGTTATACGTTATACGTTATACGTTATACGTTATGCGTTATAGGATATACGTTATACGTTATACGTTGTACGTTATACGTTATACGTTATACGTTATACGTTATACGATATACGTTATACGTTATACGTTATACGTTATACGTTATACGTTCTACGTTGTACGTTATACGTTAAACGTTGTACGTTATACGTTATACGTTATACGTTATACGTTATACGTTATACGTTATACGTTATACGTTATACGTTATTCGTTATACGATATACGTTATACGTTATGCGTTATAGGATATACGTTATACGTTATACGTTGTACGTTATACGTTATACGTTATGTGTTATACGTCATGCGATATACGTTATACGTTATACGTTAAACGTTGTACGTTATACGTTATACGTTATACGTTATACGTTATACGTTATACGTTATACGTTATACGTTATACGTTATACGTTATACGTTATACGTTATACGTTATACGTTATACGTTATACGTTATACGTTATACGTTATACGTTATACGTTATACGTTATACGTTATAGGATATACGTAATACGTTATACGTTGTACGTTATACGTTATACGTTATACGTTAAACGTTGTACGTTATACGTTATACGTTATACGTTATACGTTATCCGTTATGCGTTATACGTTATACGTTATACGTTATACGTTATACGTTATACGTTATCCGTTATGCGTTATACGTTATACGTTATACGTTATACGTTATACGTTATACGTTATACGTCATACGTTATACGTTATACGTTATACGTTATACGTTATACGTTATACGTTATACGTTATACGTTGTACGTTATACGTTCTACGTTATACGTTATACGTTAAACGTTGTACGTTATACGTTATACGTCATACGTTATACGTTATACGTTATACGTTCTACGTTATACGTTATACGTTAAACGTTGTACGTTATACGTTATACGTTATACGTTATACGTTATACGTTATACGTTATGCGTTATACGTTATACGTTATACGTTATAAGTTATACGTTATACGTTATACGTTATACGTTACACGTTATACGTTACACGTTATACGTTATACGTTATAATGTATACGTTATGCGTTATACGCTATACGTTATGCGTTATAGGATATACGTTATGCGTTATAGGATATACGTTATACTTTATACGTTATACGTTATGCGTTATAGGATATACGTTATAGGATATACGTTGTACGCTATACGTTATACGTTGTACGTTATACGTTATACGTTATACGTTATACGTTATACGTTATACGTTATACGTTATACGTTATACGTTATACGTTATACGTTATACGTTATACGTTATACGTTATGCGTTATAGGATATACGTTATACGTTATACGTTGTACGTTATACGTTATACGTTGTACGTTATACGTTCTACGTTATACGTTATACGTTAAACGTTGTACGTTATACGTTATACGTCATACGTTATACGTTATACGTTATACGTTATACGTTATACGTTATACGTTATACGTTATACGTTATACGTTATACGTTATACGTTATACGTTATACGTTATACGTTATACGTTATACGTTATACGTTATACGTTATACGTTATACGTTATACGTTATACGTTATACGTTATAGGATATACGTAATACGTTATACGTCGTACGTTATACGTTATACGTTATACGTTAAACGTTGTACGTTATACGTTATACGTTATACGTTATACGTTATCCGTTATGCGTTATACGTTATACGTTATACGTTATACGTTACACGTTATACGTTATCCGTTATCCGTTATACGTTATACGTTATACGTTATACGTTATACGTTATACGTTATACGTTATACGTTATACGTCATACGTTATACGTTATACGTTATACGTTATACGTTATACGTTATACGTTAAACGTTGTACGTTATACGTTAAACGTTGTACGTTATACGTTATACGTTATACGTTATACGTTATACGTTATACGTTATACGTTATACGTTATACGTTATACGTTATACGTTATACGTTATACGTTATACGTTATACGTTATACGTTATACGTTATACGTTATACGTTATACGTTATACGTTATAGGATATACGTAATACGTTATACGTTGTACGTTATACGTTATACGTTGTACGTTATACGTTCTACGTTCTACGTTATACGTTAAACGTTGTACGTTATACGTTAAACGTTGTACGTTATACGTTATACGTTATACGTTATACGTTATACGTTATACGTTATACGTTATACGTTATACGTTATATGTTATACGTTATACGTTATACGTTATACGTTATACGTTATACGTTATACGTTATACGTTATACGTTATACGTTATAGGATATACGTAATACGTTATACGTTGTACGTTATACGTTATACGTTATACGTTAAACGTTGTACGTTATACGTTATACGATATACGTTATACGTTATCCGTTATGCGTTATACGTTATACGTTATACGTTATACGTTATACGTTATACGTTATCCGTTATGCGTTATACGTTATACGTTATACGTTATACGTTATACGTTATACGTTATACGTTATACGTTATACGTCATACGTTATACGTTATACGTTATACGTTATACGTTATACGTTATACGTTATACGTTATACGTTGTACGTTATACGTTCTACGTTATACGTTATACGTTAAACGTTGTACGTTATACGTTATACGTCATACGTTATACGTTATACGTTATACGTTCTACGTTATACGTTATACGTTAAACGTTGTACGTTATACGTTATACGTTATACGTTATACGTTATACGTTATACGTTATGCGTTATACGTTATACGTTATACGTTATAAGTTATACGTTATACGTTATACGTTATACGTTACACGTTATACGTTACACGTTATACGTTATACGTTATAATGTATACGTTATGCGTTATACGCTATACGTTATGCGTTATAGGATATACGTTATGCGTTATAGGATATACGTTATACTTTATACGTTATACGTTATGCGTTATAGGATATACGTTATAGGATATACGTTGTACGCTATACGTTATACGTTGTACGTTATACGTTATACGTTATACGTTATACGTTATACGTTATACGTTATACGTTATACGTTATACGTTATACGTTATACGTTATACGACATACGTTATACGTTATACGTTATACGTTATACGTTATACGTTATACGTTATACGTTATACGTTATACGTTATACGTTATACGTTATACGTTACACGATATACGTTATACATTATACGTTATACGTTATACGTTATACGTTATACGTTATACGTTATACGTTATACGACATCCGTTATACGTTATACGTTATACGTTATACGTTATACGTTATACGTTATACGTTATACGTTATACGTTATACGTTATACGTTATACGTTATGCGTTGTAGGATATACGTTATAGGATATACGTTCTACGTTATACGTTATACGTTAAACGTTGTACGTTATACGTTATACGTTATACGTTATACGTTATACGTTATAAGTTATACGTTATACGTTATACGTTATACGTTATACGTTATACGTTAGACGCTATACGTTATACGTTATACGTTATACGTTATACGTTATACGTTATACGTTATACGTTATACATTATACGGTATACGTTATACGTTATACGTTATACGTTATACGTTATACGTTATACATTATACGTTATACGTTATACGTTATACGTTATACGTTATACGTTATACGTTATACGACATACGTTATACGTTATACGTTATACGTTATACGTTATACGTTATACGTTATACGTTATACGTTATACGTTATACGTTATACGTTATACGTTATACGCTACACGTTATACGTTATACGTTATACGTTATACGTTATACGTTATACGTTATACGTTATGCGTTATAGGATATAAGTTATACGTTATACGTTGTACGTTATACGTTATACGTTCTACGTTATACGTTATACGTTAAACGTTGTACGTTACACGTTATGCGTTATAGGATATACGTTATACGTTATACGTTGTACGTTATACGTTATACGTTATACGTTATACGTTATACGTTCTACGTTATACGTTATACGTTAAACGTTGTACGTTATACGTTATACGTTATACGTTATACGTTATAAGTAATACGTTATACGTTATACGTTATGCGTTATACGTCATACGTTATACGTTATACGTTATACGTTCTACGTTATACGTTATACGTTAAACGTTGTACGTTATACGTTATACGTTATACGTTATACGTTATACGTTATACGTTATGCGTTATACGTTATACGTTATACGTTATACGTTATACGTTATACGTTATACGTTATACGACATACGTTATACGTTATACGTTATACGTTATACGTTATACGTTATACGTTATACGTTATACGTTATACGTTATACGTTATACGTTATACGTTATACGCTACACGTTATACGTTATACGTTATACGTTATACGTTATACGTTACACGATATACGTTATACGTTATACGTTATACGTTATACGTTATACGTTATACGTTATACGTTATACGTTATACGTTATACGTTATGCGTTATAGGATATACGTTATACGTTATACCTTATACGTTATACGTTATGCGTTATAGGATAAACGTTATACGTTATACGTTGTACGTTATACGTTATACGTTGTACGTTATACGTTCTACGTTATACGTTATACGTTAAACGTTGTACGTTATACGGTATACGTCATACGTTATACGTTATACGTTATACGTTATACGTTCTACGTTATACGTTATACGTTATACGTTATACGTTATACGTTACACGTTATACGTTATACGTTATACGTTATACGTTACACGTTATACGTTATACGTTATACGTTATACGTTATACGTTATGCGTTATAGGATATACGTTATACGTTATACGTTGTACGTTATGCGTTATACGTTCTACGTTATACGTTATACGTTATACGTTATACGTTATACGTTATGCGTTATAGGATATACGTTATACGTTATACGTTGTACGTTATACGTTATACGTTCTACGTTATACGTTATACGTTATAAGTAATACGTTATACGTTATACGTTATACGTTATACGTTATACGTTATACGTTATGCGTTATACGTTATACGTTATACGTTATATCTTATACGTTATACGTTATGCGTTATAGGATATACGTTATACGTTATACGTTGTACGTTATACGATATACGTTGTACGTTAAACGTTCTACGTTATACGTTATACGTTAAACGTTGTACGTTATACGTTATACGTCATACGTTATACGTTATACGTTACACGTTATACGTTATACGTTATACGTTATACGTTATACGTTATACGTTATACGTTATGCGTTATAGGATATACGTTATACGTTATACGTTGTACGTTATACGTTATACGTTATACGTTATACGTTATACGTTCTACGTTATACGTTATACGTTAAACGTTGTACGTTATACGTTATACGTTATACGTTATACGTTATAAGTAATACGTTATACGCTATACGTTATGCGTTATACGTCATACGTTATACGTTATACGTTATACGTTATACGTTATACGTTATACGTTATACGTTATACGTTATACGTTATACGTTATACGTTATACGTTATACGTTATACGTTATACGTTATGCGTTATAGGATATACGTTATACGTTATACGTTGTACGTTATACGTTATACGTTGTACGTTATACGTTCTACGTTATACGTTATACGTTAAACGTTGTACGTTATACGTTATACGTCATACGTTATACGTTATACGTTATACGTTATACGTTATACGTTATACGTTATACGTTATACGTTATACGTTATACGTTATACGTTATACGTTATACGTTATACGTTATACGTTATACGTTATACGTTATACGTTATACGTTATACGTTATACGTTATAGGATATACGTAATACGTTATACGTTGTACGTTATACGTTATACGTTATACGTTAAACGTTGTACGTTATACGTTATACGTTATACGTTATACGTTATCCGTTATGCGTTATACGTTATACGTTATACGTTATACGTTATACGTTATACGTTATCCGTTATGCGTTATACGTTATACGTTATACGTTATACGTTATACGTTATACGTTATACGTTATACGTTATACGTCATACGTTATACGTTATACGTTATACGTTATACGTTATACGTTATACGTTAAACGTTGTACGTTATACGTTAAACGTTGTACGTTATACGTTATACGTTATACGTTATACGTTATACGTTATACGTTATACGTTATACGTTATACGTTATACGTTATACGTTATACGTTATACGTTATACGTTATACGTTATACGTTATACGTTATACGTTATACGTTATACGTTATACGTTATACGTTATAGGATATACGTAATACGTTATACGTTGTACGTTATACGTTATACGTTGTACGTTATACGTTCTACGTTCTACGTTCTACGTTATACGTTAAACGTTGTACGTTATACGTTAAACGTTGTACGTTATACGTTATACGTTATACGTTATACGTTATACGTTATACGTTATACGTTATACGTTATACGTTACACGTTATACGTTATACGTTATACGTTATACGTTACACGTTATACGTTATACGTTATACGTTATACGTTATACGTTATACGTTATACGTTATGCGTTATAGGATATACGTTATACGTTATACGTTGTACGTTATGCGTTATACGTTCTACGTTATACGTTATACGTTATACGTTATACGTTATACGTTATGCGTTATAGGATATACGTTATACGTTATACGTTGTACGTTATACGTTATACGTTCTACGTTATACGTTATACGTTATAAGTAATACGTTATACGTTATACGTTATACGTTATACGTTATACGTTATACGTTATGCGTTATACGTTATACGTTATACGTTATATCTTATACGTTATACGTTATGCGTTATAGGATATACGTTATACGTTATACGTTGTACGTTATACGATATACGTTGTACGTTAAACGTTCTACGTTATACGTTATACGTTAAACGTTGTACGTTATACGTTATACGTCATACGTTATACGTTATACGTTACACGTTATACGTTATACGTTATACGTTATACGTTATACGTTATACGTTATACGTTATGCGTTATAGGATATACGTTATACGTTATACGTTGTACGTTATACGTTATACGTTATACGTTATACGTTATACGTTCTACGTTGTACGTTATACGTTAAAAGTTGTACGTTATACGTTATACGTTATACGTTATACGTTATAAGTAATACGTTATACGTTATACGTTATGCGTTATACGTTATACGTTATACGTTATACGTTATACGTTATACGTTATACGTTATACGTTATACGTTATACGTTATACGTTATACGTTATAAGTAATACGTTATACGTTATACGTTATACGTTATACGTTATACGTTATACGTTATACGTTATGCGTTATACGTTATACGTTATACGTTATACGTTATACGTTATACGTTATACGTTATACGTTATAGGATATACGTAATACGTTATACGTTGTACGTTATACGTTATACGTTGTACGTTATACGTTCTACGTTCTACGTTATACGTTAAACGTTGTACGTTATACGTTAAACGTTGTACGTTATACGTTATACGTTATACGTTATACGTTATACGTTATACGTTATACGTTATACGTTATACGTTATAGGTTATACGTTATACGTTATACGTTATACGTTATACGTTATACGTTATACGTTATACGTTATACGTTATACGTTATAGGATATACGTAATACGTTATACGTTGTACGTTATACGTTATACGTTATACGTTAAACGTTGTACGTTATACGTTATACGATATACGTTATACGTTATCCGTTATGCGTTATACGTTATACGTTATACGTTATACGTTATACGTTATACGTTATCCGTTATGCGTTATACGTTATACGTTATACGTTATACGTTATACGTTATACGTTATACGTTATACGTTATACGTCATACGTTATACGTTATACGTTATACGTTATACGTTATACGTTATACGTTATACGTTATACGTTGTACGTTATACGTTCTACGTTATACGTTATACGTTAAACGTTGTACGTTATACGTTATACGTCATACGTTATACGTTATACGTTATACGTTCTACGTTATACGTTATACGTTAAACGTTGTACGTTATACGTTATACGTTATACGTTATACGTTATACGTTATACGTTATGCGTTATACGTTATACGTTATACGTTATAAGTTATACGTTATACGTTATACGTTATACGTTACACGTTATACGTTACACGTTATACGTTATACGTTATAATGTATACGTTATGCGTTATACGCTATACGTTATGCGTTATAGGATATACGTTATGCGTTATAGGATATACGTTATACTTTATACGTTATACGTTATGCGTTATAGGATATACGTTATAGGATATACGTTGTACGCTATACGTTATACGTTGTACGTTATACGTTATACGTTATACGTTATACGTTATACGTTATACGTTATACGTTATACGTTATACGTTATACGTTATACGTTATACGACATACGTTATACGTTATACGTTATACGTTATACGTTATACGTTATACGTTATACGTTATACGTTATACGTTATACGTTATACGTTATACGTTACACGATATACGTTATACATTATACGTTATACGTTATACGTTATACGTTATACGTTATACGTTATACGTTATACGACATCCGTTATACGTTATACGTTATACGTTATACGTTATACGTTATACGTTATACGTTATACGTTATACGTTATACGTTATACGTTATACGTTATGCGTTGTAGGATATACGTTATAGGATATACGTTCTACGTTATACGTTATACGTTAAACGTTGTACGTTATACGTTATACGTTATACGTTATACGTTATACGTTATAAGTTATACGTTATACGTTATACGTTATACGTTATACGTTATACGTTAGACGCTATACGTTATACGTTATACGTTATACGTTATACGTTATACGTTATACGTTATACGTTATACATTATACGGTATACGTTATACGTTATACGTTATACGTTATACGTTATACGTTATACATTATACGTTATACGTTATACGTTATACGTTATACGTTATACGTTATACGTTATACGACATACGTTATACGTTATACGTTATACGTTATACGTTATACGTTATACGTTATACGTTATACGTTATACGTTATACGTTATACGTTATACGTTATACGCTACACGTTATACGTTATACGTTATACGTTATACGTTATACGTTATACGTTATACGTTATGCGTTATAGGATATAAGTTATACGTTATACGTTGTACGTTATACGTTATACGTTCTACGTTATACGTTATACGTTAAACGTTGTACGTTACACGTTATGCGTTATAGGATATACGTTATACGTTATACGTTGTACGTTATACGTTATACGTTATACGTTATACGTTATACGTTCTACGTTATACGTTATACGTTAAACGTTGTACGTTATACGTTATACGTTATACGTTATACGTTATAAGTAATACGTTATACGTTATACGTTATGCGTTATACGTCATACGTTATACGTTATACGTTATACGTTCTACGTTATACGTTATACGTTAAACGTTGTACGTTATACGTTATACGTTATACGTTATACGTTATACGTTATACGTTATGCGTTATACGTTATACGTTATACGTTATACGTTATACGTTATACGTTATACGTTATACGACATACGTTATACGTTATACGTTATACGTTATACGTTATACGTTATACGTTATACGTTATACGTTATACGTTATACGTTATACGTTATACGTTATACGCTACACGTTATACGTTATACGTTATACGTTATACGTTATACGTTACACGATATACGTTATACGTTATACGTTATACGTTATACGTTATACGTTATACGTTATACGTTATACGTTATACGTTATACGTTATGCGTTATAGGATATACGTTATACGTTATACCTTATACGTTATACGTTATGCGTTATAGGATAAACGTTATACGTTATACGTTGTACGTTATACGTTATACGTTGTACGTTATACGTTCTACGTTATACGTTATACGTTAAACGTTGTACGTTATACGGTATACGTCATACGTTATACGTTATACGTTATACGTTATACGTTCTACGTTATACGTTATACGTTATACGTTATACGTTATACGTTACACGTTATACGTTATACGTTATACGTTATACGTTACACGTTATACGTTATACGTTATACGTTATACGTTATACGTTATACGTTATACGTTATGCGTTATAGGATATACGTTATACGTTATACGTTGTACGTTATGCGTTATACGTTCTACGTTATACGTTATACGTTATACGTTATACGTTATACGTTATGCGTTATAGGATATACGTTATACGTTATACGTTGTACGTTATACGTTATACGTTCTACGTTATACGTTATACGTTATAAGTAATACGTTATACGTTATACGTTATACGTTATACGTTATACGTTATACGTTATGCGTTATACGTTATACGTTATACGTTATATCTTATACGTTATACGTTATGCGTTATAGGATATACGTTATACGTTATACGTTGTACGTTATACGATATACGTTGTACGTTAAACGTTCTACGTTATACGTTATACGTTAAACGTTGTACGTTATACGTTATACGTCATACGTTATACGTTATACGTTACACGTTATACGTTATACGTTATACGTTATACGTTATACGTTATACGTTATACGTTATGCGTTATAGGATATACGTTATACGTTATACGTTGTACGTTATACGTTATACGTTATACGTTATACGTTATACGTTCTACGTTATACGTTATACGTTAAACGTTGTACGTTATACGTTATACGTTATACGTTATACGTTATAAGTAATACGTTATACGCTATACGTTATGCGTTATACGTCATACGTTATACGTTATACGTTATACGTTATACGTTATACGTTATACGTTATACGTTATACGTTATACGTTATACGTTATACGTTATACGTTATACGTTATACGTTATACGTTATGCGTTATAGGATATACGTTATACGTTATACGTTGTACGTTATACGTTATACGTTGTACGTTATACGTTCTACGTTATACGTTATACGTTAAACGTTGTACGTTATACGTTATACGTCATACGTTATACGTTATACGTTATACGTTATACGTTATACGTTATACGTTATACGTTATACGTTATACGTTATACGTTATACGTTATACGTTATACGTTATACGTTATACGTTATACGTTATACGTTATACGTTATACGTTATACGTTATACGTTATAGGATATACGTAATACGTTATACGTTGTACGTTATACGTTATACGTTATACGTTAAACGTTGTACGTTATACGTTATACGTTATACGTTATACGTTATCCGTTATGCGTTATACGTTATACGTTATACGTTATACGTTATACGTTATACGTTATCCGTTATGCGTTATACGTTATACGTTATACGTTATACGTTATACGTTATACGTTATACGTTATACGTTATACGTCATACGTTATACGTTATACGTTATACGTTATACGTTATACGTTATACGTTAAACGTTGTACGTTATACGTTAAACGTTGTACGTTATACGTTATACGTTATACGTTATACGTTATACGTTATACGTTATACGTTATACGTTATACGTTATACGTTATACGTTATACGTTATACGTTATACGTTATACGTTATACGTTATACGTTATACGTTATACGTTATACGTTATACGTTATACGTTATAGGATATACGTAATACGTTATACGTTGTACGTTATACGTTATACGTTGTACGTTATACGTTCTACGTTCTACGTTCTACGTTATACGTTAAACGTTGTACGTTATACGTTAAACGTTGTACGTTATACGTTATACGTTATACGTTATACGTTATACGTTATACGTTATACGTTATACGTTATACGTTACACGTTATACGTTATACGTTATACGTTATACGTTACACGTTATACGTTATACGTTATACGTTATACGTTATACGTTATACGTTATACGTTATGCGTTATAGGATATACGTTATACGTTATACGTTGTACGTTATGCGTTATACGTTCTACGTTATACGTTATACGTTATACGTTATACGTTATACGTTATGCGTTATAGGATATACGTTATACGTTATACGTTGTACGTTATACGTTATACGTTCTACGTTATACGTTATACGTTATAAGTAATACGTTATACGTTATACGTTATACGTTATACGTTATACGTTATACGTTATGCGTTATACGTTATACGTTATACGTTATATCTTATACGTTATACGTTATGCGTTATAGGATATACGTTATACGTTATACGTTGTACGTTATACGATATACGTTGTACGTTAAACGTTCTATGTTATACGTTATACGTTAAACGTTGTACGTTATACGTTATACGTCATACGTTATACGTTATACGTTACACGTTATACGTTATACGTTATACGTTATACGTTATACGTTATACGTTATACGTTATGCGTTATAGGATATACGTTATACGTTATACGTTGTACGTTATACGTTATACGTTATACGTTATACGTTATACGTTCTACGTTGTACGTTATACGTTAAAAGTTGTACGTTATACGTTATACGTTATACGTTATACGTTATAAGTAATACGTTATACGTTATACGTTATGCGTTATACGTTATACGTTATACGTTATACGTTATACGTTATACGTTATACGTTATACGTTATACGTTATACGTTATACGTTATACGTTATAAGTAATACGTTATACGTTATACGTTATACGTTATACGTTATACGTTATACGTTATACGTTATGCGTTATACGTTATACGTTATACGTTATATCTTATACGTTATACGTTATGCGTTATAGGATATACGTTATACGTTATACGTTGTACGTTATACGTTACACGTTGTACGTTATACGTTATACGTTATACGTTATATCTTATACGTTATACGTTATGCGTTATAGGATATACGTTATACGTTATACGTTGTACGTTATACGTTATACGTTGTACGTTAAACGTTCTACGTTATACGTTATACGTTAAACGTTGTACGTTATACGTTATACGTCATACGTTATACGTTATACGTTACACGTTATACGTTATACGTTATACGTTATACGTTATACGTTATACGTTATACGTTATGCGTTATAGGATATACGTTATACGTTATACGTTGTACGTTATACGTTATACGTTCTACGTTATACGTTATACGTTATAAGTAATACGTTATACGTTATACGTTATACGTTATACGTTATACGTTATACGTTATGCGTTATACGTTATACGTTATACGTTATATCTTATACGTTATACGTTATGCGTTATAGGATATACGTTATACGTTATACGTTGTACGTTATACGATATACGTTGTACGTTAAACGTTCTACGTTATACGTTATACGTTAAACGTTGTACGTTATACGTTATACGTCATACGTTATACGTTATACGTTATACGTTATACGTTAGACGCTATACGTTATACGTTATACGTTATACGTTATACGTTATACGTTATACGTTATACGTTATACATTATACGTTATACGTTATACGTTATACGTTATACGTTATACGTTATACGTTATACATTATACGTTATACGTTATACGTTATACGTTATACGTTATACGTTATACGTTATACGACATACGTTATACGTTATACGTTATACGTTATACGTTATACGTTATACGTTATACGTTATACGTTATACGTTATACGTTATACGTTATACGTTATACGCTACACGTTATACGTTATACGTTATACGTTATACGTTATACGTTATACGTTATACGTTATGCGTTATAGGATATAAGTTATACGTTATACGTTGTACGTTATACGTTATACGTTCTACGTTATACGTTATACGTTAAACGTTGTACGTTATACGTTATACGTTATACGTTATACGTTATACGTTATACGTTATACGTTACACGATATACGTTATACGTTATACGTTATACGTTATACGTTATACGTTATACGTTATACGTTATACGTTATACGTTATACGTTATGCGTTATAGGATATACGTTATACGTTATACCTTATACGTTATACGTTATGCGTTATAGGATAAACGTTATACGTTATACGTTGTACGTTATACGTTATACGTTGTACGTTATACGTTCTACGTTATACGTTATACGTTAAACGTTGTACGTTATACGTTATACGTTATACGTTATACGTTATCCGTTATGCGTTATACGTTATACGTTATACGTTATGCGTTATAGGATATACGTTATAGGATATACGTTACACGATATACGTTATACGTTATACGTTATACGTTATACGTTATACGTTATACGTTATACGTTATACGTTATACGTTATACGTTATACGTTATGCGTTATAGGATATACGTTATACGTTATACGTTGTACGTTATACGTTATACGTTGTACGTTATACGTTCTACGTTCTACGTTCTACGTTATACGTTAAACGTTGTACGTTATACGTTAAACGTTGTACGTTATACGTTATACGTTATACGTTATACGTTATACGTTATACGTTATACGTTATACGTTATATGTTATACGTTATACGTTATACGTTATACGTTATACGTTATACGTTATACGTTATACGTTATACGTTATACGTTATACGTTATAGGATATACGTAATACGTTATACGTTGTACGTTATACGTTATACGTTGTACGTTATACGTTCTACGTTCTACGTTCTACGTTATACGTTAAACGTTGTACGTTATACGTTAAACGTTGTACGTTATACGTTATACGTTATACGTTATACGTTATACGTTATACGTTATACGTTATACGTTATACGTTATATGTTATACGTTATACGTTATACGTTATACGTTATACGTTATACGTTATACGTTATACGTTATACGTTATACGTTATACGTTATAGGATATACGTAATACGTTATACGTTGTACGTTATACGTTATACGTTATACGTTAAACGTTGTACGTTATACGTTATACGTTATACGTTATACGTTATCCGTTATGCGTTATACGTTATACGTTATACGTTATACGTTATACGTTATACGTTATACGTTATACGTTATACGTTATACGTTATACGTTATACGTTATACGTTATACGTCATACGTTATACGTTATACGTTATACGTTATACGTTATACGTTATACGTTATACGTTATACGTTATACGTTGTACGTTATACGTTCTACGTTCTACGTTATACGTTAAACGTTGTACGTTATACGTTATACGTCATACGTTATACGTTATACGTTATACGTTCTACGTTATACGTTATACGTTAAACGTTGTACGTTATACGTTATACGTTATACGTTATACGTTATACGTTATATGTTATGCGTTATACGTTATACGTTATACGTTATAAGTTATACGTTATACGTTATACGTTATACGTTACACGTTATACGTTACACGTTATACGTTATACGTTATAATGTATACGTTATGCGTTATACGCTATACGTTATGCGTTATAGGATATACGTTATGCGTTATAGGATATACGTTATACTTTATACGTTATACGTTATGCGTTATAGGATATACGTTATAGGATATACGTTGTACGCTATACGTTATACGTTGTACGTTATACGTTATACGTTATACGTTATACGTTATACGTTATACGTTATACGTTATACGTTATACGTTATACGTTATACGTTATACGTTATACGTTATACGTTATACGTTATGCGTTATAGGATATACGTTATACGTTATACGTTGTACGTTATACGTTATACGTTGTACGTTATACGTTCTACGTTATACGTTATGCGTTAAACGTTGTACGTTATACGTTATACGTCATACGTTATACGTTATACGTTATACGTTATACGTTATACGTTATACGTTATACATTATACGTTATACGTTATACGTTATACGTTATACGTTATACGTTATACGTTATACGACATACGTTATACGTTATACGTTATACGTTATACGTTATACGTTATACGTTATACGTTATACGTTATACGTTATACGTTATACGTTATACGTTATGCGTTATAGGATATACGTTATAGGATATACGTTCTACGTTATACGTTATACGTTAAACGTTGTACGTTATACGTTATACGTTATACGTTATACGTTATACGTTATAAGTTATACGTTATACGTTATACGTTATACGTTATACGTTATACGTTATACGTTATACATTATACGTTATACGTTATACGTTATACGTTATACGTTATACGTTATACGTTATACGACATACGTTATACGTTATACGTTATACGTTATACGTTATACGTTATACGTTATACGTTATACGTTATACGTTATACGTTATACGTTATACGTTATACGCTACACGTTATACGTTATACGTTATACGTTATACGTTATACGTTATACGTTATGCGTTATAGGATATACGTTATACGTTATACCTTATACGTTATACGTTATGCGTTATAGGATAAACGTTATACGTTATACGTTGTACGTTATACGTTATACGTTGTACGTTATACGTTCTACGTTATACGTTATACGTTAAACGTTGTACGTTATACGTTATACGTCATACGTTATACGTTATACGTTATACGTTATACGTTCTACGTTATACGTTATACGTTATACGTTATACGTTATACGTCATACGTTACACGTTATACGTTATACGTTATACGTTATACGTTACACGTTATACGTTATACGTTATACGTTATACGTTATACGTTATACGTTATACGTTATGCGTTATAGGATATACGTTATACGTTATACGTTGTACGTTATGCGTTATACGTTCTACGTTATACGTTATACGTTATACGTTATACGTTATACGTTATGCGTTATAGGATATACGTTATACGTTATACGTTGTACGTTATACGTTATACGTTCTACGTTATACGTTATACGTTATAAGTAATACGTTATACGTTATACGTTATACGTTATACGTTATACGTTATACGTTATGCGTTATACGTTATACGTTATACGTTATATCTTATACGTTATACGTTATGTGTTATAGGATATACGTTATACGTTATACGTTGTACGTTATACGATATACGTTGTACGTTATACGATATACGTTGTACGTTAAACGTTCTACGTTATACGTTATACGTTAAACGTTGTACGTTATACGTTATACGTCATACGTTATACGTTATACGTTACACGTTATACGTTATACGTTATACGTTATACGTTATACGTTATACGTTATACGTTATGCGTTATAGGATATACGTTATACGTTATACGTTGTACGTTATACGTTATACGTTATACGTTATACGTTATACGTTCTACGTTATACGTTATACGTTAAAAGTTGTACGTTATACGTTATACGTTATACGTTATACGTTATAAGTAATACGTTATACGTTATACGTTATGCGTTATACGTTATACGTTATACGTTATACGTTATACGTTATACGTTATACGTTATACGTTATACGTTATACGTTATACGTTATACGTTATATGTTATAAGTAATACGTTATACGTTATACGTTATACGTTATACGTTATACGTTATACGTTATACGTTATGCGTTATACGTTATACGTTATACGTTATATCTTATACGTTATACGTTATGCGTTATAGGATATACGTTATACGTTATACGTTGTACGTTATACGTTACACGTTGTACGTTATACGTTATACGTTATACGTTATATCTTATACGTTATACGTTATGCGTTATAGGATATACGTTATACGTTATACGTTGTACGTTATACGTTATACGTTGTACGTTAAACGTTCTACGTTATACGTTATACGTTAAACGTTGTACGTTATACGTTATACGTCATACGTTATACGTTATACGTTACACGTTATACGTTATACGTTATACGTTATACGTTATACGTTATACGTTATACGTTATGCGTTATAGGATATACGTTATACGTTATACGTTGTACGTTATACGTTATACGTTCTACGTTATACGTTATACGTTATAAGTAATACGTTATACGTTATACGTTATACGTTATACGTTATACGTTATACGTTATGCGTTATACGTTATACGTTATACGTTATATCTTATACGTTATACGTTATGCGTTATAGGATATACGTTATACGTTATACGTTGTACGTTATACGATATACGTTGTACGTTAAACGTTCTACGTTATACGTTATACGTTAAACGTTGTACGTTATACGTTATACGTCATACGTTATACGTTATACGTTATACGTTATACGTTATACGTTATACGTTATACGTTATACGTTATACGTTATACGTTATACGTTATACGTTATACGTTATGCGTTATAGGATATACGTTATACGTTAAACGTTGTACGTTATACGTTATACGTTATACGTTATACGTTATAAGTAATACGTTATACGTTATACGTTATGCGTTATACGTTATACGTTATACGTTATACGTTATACGTTATACGTTATGCGTTATACGTTATACGTTATACGTTATACGTTATACGTTATACGTTATACGTTATACGTTATACGTTATACGTTATGCGTTATAGGATATACGTTATACGTTATACGTTGTACGTTATACGTTATACGTTATACGTTACACGTTATACGTTATACGTTATACGTTATACGTTATACGTTATACGTTATACGTTATGCGTTATAGGATATACGTTATACGTTATACGTTGTACGTTATACGTTCTACGTTCTACGTTCTACGTTATACGTTAAACGTTGTACGTTATACGTTAAACGTTGTACGTTATACGTTATACGTTATACGTTATACGTTATACGTTATACGTTATACGTTATACGTTATACGTTATATGTTATACGTTATACGTTATACGTTATACGTTATACGTTATACGTTATACGTTATACGTTATACGTTATACGTTATACGTTATAGGATATACGTAATACGTTATACGTTGTACGTTATACGTTATACGTTATACGTTAAACGTTGTACGTTATACGTTATACGTTATACGTTATACGTTATCCGTTATGCGTTATACGTTATACGTTATACGTTATACGTTATACGTTATACGTTATACGTTATACGTTATACGTTATACGTTATACGTTATACGTTATACGTTATACGTCATACGTTATACGTTATACGTTATACGTTATACGTTATACGTTATACGTTATACGTTATACGTTGTACGTTATACGTTCTACGTTCTACGTTATACGTTAAACGTTGTACGTTATACGTTATACGTCATACGTTATACGTTATACGTTATACGTTCTACGTTATACGTTATACGTTAAACGTTGTACGTTATACGTTATACGTTATACGTTATACGTTATACGTTATATGTTATGCGTTATACGTTATACGTTATACGTTATAAGTTATACGTTATACGTTATACGTTATACGTTACACGTTATACGTTACACGTTATACGTTATACGTTATAATGTATACGTTATGCGTTATACGCTATACGTTATGCGTTATAGGATATACGTTATGCGTTATAGGATATACGTTATACTTTATACGTTATACGTTATGCGTTATAGGATATACGTTATAGGATATACGTTGTACGCTATACGTTATACGTTGTACGTTATACGTTATACGTTATACGTTATACGTTATACGTTATACGTTATACGTTATACGTTATACGTTATACGTTATACGTTATACGTTATACGTTATACGTTATACGTTATGCGTTATAGGATATACGTTATACGTTATACGTTGTACGTTATACGTTATACGTTGTACGTTATACGTTCTACGTTATACGTTATGCGTTAAACGTTGTACGTTATACGTTATACGTCATACGTTATACGTTATACGTTATACGTTATACGTTATACGTTATACGTTATACATTATACGTTATACGTTATACGTTATACGTTATACGTTATACGTTATACGTTATACGACATACGTTATACGTTATACGTTATACGTTATACGTTATACGTTATACGTTATACGTTATACGTTATACGTTATACGTTATACGTTATGCGTTATAGGATATACGTTATAGGATATACGTTCTACGTTATACGTTATACGTTAAACGTTGTACGTTATACGTTATACGTTATACGTTATACGTTATACGTTATAAGTTATACGTCATACGTTATACGTTATACGTTATACGTTATACGTTATACGTTATACATTATACGTTATACGTTATACGTTATACGTTATACGTTATACGTTATACGTTATACGACATACGTTATACGTTATACGTTATACGTTATACGTTATACGTTATACGTTATACGTTATACGTTATACGTTATACGTTATACGTTATACGTTATACGCTACACGTTATACGTTATACGTTATACGTTATACGTTATACGTTATACGTTATGCGTTATAGGATATACGTTATACGTTATACCTTATACGTTATACGTTATGCGTTATAGGATAAACGTTATACGTTATACGTTGTACGTTATACGTTATACGTTGTACGTTATACGTTCTACGTTATACGTTATACGTTAAACGTTGTACGTTATACGTTATACGTCATACGTTATACGTTATACGTTATACGTTATACGTTCTACGTTATACGTTATACGTTATACGTTATACGTTATACGTCATACGTTACACGTTATACGTTATACGTTATACGTTATACGTTACACGTTATACGTTATACGTTATACGTTATACGTTATACGTTATACGTTATACGTTATGCGTTATAGGATATACGTTATACGTTATACGTTGTACGTTATGCGTTATACGTTCTACGTTATACGTTATACGTTATACGTTATACGTTATACGTTATGCGTTATAGGATATACGTTATACGTTATACGTTGTACGTTATACGTTATACGTTCTACGTTATACGTTATACGTTATAAGTAATACGTTATACGTTATACGTTATACGTTATACGTTATACGTTATACGTTATGCGTTATACGTTATACGTTATACGTTATATCTTATACGTTATACGTTATGCGTTATAGGATATACGTTATACGTTATACGTTGTACGTTATACGATATACGTTGTACGTTAAACGTTCTACGTTATACGTTATACGTTAAACGTTGTACGTTATACGTTATACGTCATACGTTATACGTTATACGTTACACGTTATACGTTATACGTTATACGTTATACGTTATACGTTATACGTTATACGTTATGCGTTATAGGATATACGTTATACGTTATACGTTGTACGTTATACGTTATACGTTATACGTTATACGTTATACGTTCTACGTTATACGTTATACGTTAAAAGTTGTACGTTATACGTTATACGTTATACGTTATACGTTATAAGTAATACGTTATACGTTATACGTTATGCGTTATACGTTATACGTTATACGTTATACGTTATACGTTATACGTTATACGTTATACGTTATACGTTATACGTTATACGTTATACGTTATAAGTAATACGTTATACGTTATACGTTATACGTTATACGTTATACGTTATACGTTATACGTTATGCGTTATACGTTATACGTTATACGTTATATCTTATACGTTATACGTTATGCGTTATAGGATATACGTTATACGTTATACGTTGTACGTTATACGTTATACGTTGTACGTTATACGTTATACGTTATACGTTATATCTTATACGTTATACGTTATGCGTTATAGGATATACGTTATACGTTATACGTTGTACGTTATACGTTATACGTTGTACGTTAAACGTTCTACGTTATACGTTATACGTTAAACGTTGTACGTTATACGTTATACGTCATACGTTATACGTTATACGTTACACGTTATACGTTATACGTTATACGTTATACGTTATACGTTATACGTTATACGTTATGCGTTATAGGATATACGTTATACGTTATACGTTGTACGTTATACGTTATACGTTCTACGTTATACGTTATACGTTATAAGTAATACGTTATACGTTATACGTTATACGTTATACGTTATACGTTATACGTTATGCGTTATACGTTATACGTTATACGTTATATCTTATACGTTATACGTTATGCGTTATAGGATATACGTTATACGTTATACGTTGTACGTTATACGATATACGTTGTACGTTAAACGTTCTACGTTATACGTTATACGTTAAACGTTGTACGTTATACGTTATACGTCATACGTTATACGTTATACGTTATACGTTATACGTTATACGTTATACGTTATACGTTATACGTTATACGTTATACGTTATACGTTATACGTTATGCGTTATAGGATATACGTTATACGTTAAACGTTGTACGTTATACGTTATACGTTATACGTTATACGTTATAAGTAATACGTTATACGTTATACGTTATGCGTTATACGTTATACGTTATACGTTATACGTTATACGTTATACGTTATGCGTTATACGTTATACGTTATACGTTATACGTTATACGTTATACGTTATACGTTATACGTTATACGTTGTACGTTATACGTTATACGTTATACGTTATACGTTATACGTTAGACGTTGTACGTTATACGTTATACGTTATACGTTATACGCTATACGTTATACGTTATACGTTATACGTTATACGTTATACGTTATACGTTATACGTTATACGTTATACGTTATACGTTATACGTTATACGTTATACGTTATACGTTATGCGTTATAGGATATACGTTATACGTTATACGTTGTACGTTATACGTTATACGTTATACGTTATACGTTATACGTTCTACGTTATACGTTATACGTTAAACGTTGTACGTTATACGTTATACGTTATACGTTATACGTTATAAGTAATACGTTATACGTTATACGTTATGCGTTATACGTTATACGTTATACGTTATACGTTATACGTTATACGTTATACGTTATACGTTATACGTTATACCTTATACGTTATACGTTATACGTTATACGTTATACGTTATACGTTATACGTTTTACGTTATACGTTATACGTTATACGTTATACGTTATACGTTATACGTTATACGTTATACGTTATACGTTATACGTTATACGTTATACGTTATACCTTATACGTTATACGTTATGCGTTATAGGATAAACGTTATACGTTATACGTTGTACGTTATACGTTATACGTTGTACGTTATACGTTCTACGTTATACGTTATACGTTAAACGTTGTACGTTATACGTTATACGTCATACGTTATACGTTATACGTTATACGTTATACGTTCTACGTTATACGTTATACGTTATACGTTATACGTTATACGTTATACGTTATACATTATACGTTATACGTTATACGTTATACGTTATACGTTATACGTTATACGTTATACGACATACGTTATACGTTATACGTTATACGTTATACGTTATACGTTATACGTTATACGTTATACGTTATACGTTATACGTTATACGTTATACGTTATACGTTATACGTTATACGTTACACGTTATACGTTATACGTTATACGTTATACGTTATACGTTATACGTTATACGTTATGCGTTATAGGATATACGTTATACGTTATGCGTTATACGTTATACGTTATACGTTATACGTTATACGTTATACGTTGTACGTTATACGTTATACGTTATACCTTATACGTTATACGTTATGCGTTATAGGATATACGTTATACGTTATACGTTGTACGTTATACGTTATACGTTATACGTTATACGTTATACGTTATACGATATACGTAATATGTAATACGTCATACGTTTTACGTTAATCGTTATACGTTATACGTTATACGCTATACGTTATACGTTATACGTTATACGTTATACGTTATACGTTATACGTTATGCGTTATACGTTATACGTTATACGTTATACGTTATACGTTATACGTTGTACGTTATACGTTATACGTTATACGTTATACGTTAGACGTTGTACGTTATACGTTATACGTTATACGTTATACGCTATACGTTATACGTTATACGTTATACGTTATACGTTATACGTTATACGTTATACGTTATACGTTATACGTTATACGTTATACGTTATACGTTATACGTTATACGTTACACGTTATACGTTATACGTTATGCGTTATACGTTATACGTTATACGTTATACGTTATACGTTATACGTTATACGTTATACGTTATACGTTATACGTTATGCGTTATAGGATATACGTTATACGTTATACGTTGTACGTTATACGTTATACGTTATATGTTATACGTCATGCGATATACGTTATACGTTATTCGTTATACGGTATACGTTAAACGTTGTACGTTAAACGTTGTACGTTATACGTTATACGTTATACGTTATACGTTATACGTTATACGTTATACGTTATACGTTATACGTTATACGTTATACCTTATACGTTATACGTTATACGTTATACGTTATACATTATACGTTGTACGTTGAACGTTGTACGTTATACGTTATACGTTATACGTTATACGTTATACGTTATACGTTATACGTTATATCTTATATGTTATACGTTATGCGTTATAGGATATACGTTATACGTTATACGTTGTACGTTATACGTTATACGTTGTACGTTAAACGTTCTACGTTATACGTTATACGTTAAACGTTGTACGTTATACGTTATACGTTATACGTTATACGTTATACGTTATACGTTATACGTTATACGTTATACGTTATACGTTATACGTTATACGTTATAGGATATACGTAATACGTTATACGTTGTACGTTATACGTTATACGTTATACGTTAAACGTTGTACGTTATACGTTATACGTTATACGTTCTACGTTATACGTTATACGTTATACGTTATACGTTATACGTTATACGTTATGCGTTATAGGATATACGTTATACGTTATACGTTGTACGTTATACGTTATACGTTGTACGTTATACGTTCTACGTTATACGTTATAAGTTAAACGTTGTACGTTATACGTTATACGTTATACGTTATACGTTATACGTTATACGTTATACGTTATACGTTATACGTTATACGTTATACGTTATACGTTATACGTTATACGTTACACGTTATACGTTATACGTTATACGTTATACGTTATACGTTATACGTTATACGTTATACGTTATACGTTATACGTTATACGTTATGCGTTATAGGATATACGTTATACGTTATACGTTGTACGTTATACGTTATACGTTGTACGTTATACGTTCTACGTTATACGTTATAAGTTAAACGTTGTACGTTATACGTTATACGTTATACGTTATACGTTATACGTTATACGTTATACGTTATACGTTATACGTTATACGTTATACGTTATGCGTTATACGTTATACGTTATACGTTATATCTTATACGTTATACGTTATGCGTTATAGGATATACGTTATACGTTATACGTTGTACGTTATACGATATACGTTGTACGTTAAACGTTCTACGTTATACGTTATACGTTAAACGTTGTACGTTATACGTTATACGTCATACGTTATACGTTATACGTTACACGTTATACGTTATACGTTATACGTTATACGTTATACGTTATACGTTATACGTTATGCGTTATAGGATATACGTTATACGTTATACGTTGTACGTTATACGTTATACGTTATACGTTATACGTTATACGTTCTACGTTATACGTTATACGTTAAAAGTTGTACGTTATACGTTATACGTTATACGTTATACGTTATAAGTAATACGTTATACGTTATACGTTATGCGTTATACGTTATACGTTATACGTTATACGTTATACGTTATACGTTATACGTTATACGTTATACGTTATACGTTATACGTTATACGTTATAAGTAATACGTTATACGTTATACGTTATACGTTATACGTTCTACGTTATACGTTATACGTTAAAAGTTGTACGTTATACGTTATACGTTATACGTTATACGTTATAAGTAATACGTTATACGTTATACGTTATGCGTTATACGTTATACGTTATACGTTATACGTTATACGTTATACGTTATACGTTATACGTTATACGTTATACGTTATACGTTATACGTTATAAGTAATACGTTATACGTTATACGTTATACGTTATACGTTATACGTTATACGTTATACGTTATGCGTTATACGTTATACGTTATACGTTATATCTTATACGTTATACGTTATGCGTTATAGGATATACGTTATACGTTATACGTTGTACGTTATACGTTATACGTTGTACGTTATACGTTATACGTTATACGTTATATCTTATACGTTATACGTTATGCGTTATAGGATATACGTTATACGTTATACGTTGTACGTTATACGTTATACGTTGTACGTTAAACGTTCTACGTTATACGTTATACGTTAAACGTTGTACGTTATACGTTATACGTCATACGTTATACGTTATACGTTACACGTTATACGTTATACGTTATACGTTATACGTTATACGTTATACGTTATACGTTATGCGTTATAGGATATACGTTATACGTTATACGTTGTACGTTATACGTTATGCGTTATACGTTATACGTTATACGTTATATCTTATACGTTATACGTTATGCGTTATAGGATATACGTTATACGTTATACGTTGTACGTTATACGATATACGTTGTACGTTAAACGTTCTACGTTATACGTTATACGTTAAACGTTGTACGTTATACGTTATACGTCATACGTTATACGTTATACGTTATACGTTATACGTTATACGTTATACGTTATACGTTATACGTTATACGTTATACGTTATACGTTATACGTTATGCGTTATAGGATATACGTTATACGTTAAACGTTGTACGTTATACGTTATACGTTATACGTTATACGTTATAAGTACTACGTTATACGTTATACGTTATGCGTTATACGTTATACGTTATACGTTATACGTTATACGTTATACGTTATGCGTTATACGTTATACGTTATACGTTATACGTTATACGTTATACGTTATACGTTATACGTTATACGTTGTACGTTATACGTTATACGTTATACGTTATACGTTATACGTTAGACGTTGTACGTTATACGTTATACGTTATACGTTATACGCTATACGTTATACGTTATACGTTATACGTTATACGTTATACGTTATACGTTATACGTTATACGTTATACGTTATACGTTATACGTTATACGTTATACGTTATACGTTATGCGTTATAGGATATACGTTATACGTTATACGTTGTACGTTATACGTTATACGTTATACGTTATACGTTATACGTTCTACGTTATACGTTATACGTTAAACGTTGTACGTTATACGTTATACGTTATACGTTATACGTTATAAGTAATACGTTATACGTTATACGTTATGCGTTATACGTTATACGTTATACGTTATACGTTATACGTTATACGTTATACGTTATACGTTATACGTTATACGTTATACGTTATACGTTATACGTTATACGTTATACGTTATACGTTATACGTTATACGTTATACGTTATACGTTATACGTTATACGTTATACGTTATACGTTATACGTTATACGTTATACGTTATACGTTATACGTTATACGTTATACCTTATACGTTATACGTTATGCGTTATAGGATAAACGTTATACGTTATACGTTGTACGTTATACGTTATACGTTGTACGTTATACGTTCTACGTTATACGTTATACGTTAAACGTTGTACGTTATACGTTATACGTCATACGTTATACGTTATACGTTATACGTTATACGTTCTACGTTATACGTTATACGTTATACGTTATACGTTATACGTTATACGTTATACATTATACGTTATACGTTATACGTTATACGTTATACGTTATACGTTATACGTTATACGACATACGTTATACGTTATACGTTATACGTTATACGTTATACGTTATACGTTATACGTTATACGTTATACGTTATACGTTATACGTTATACGTTATACGTTATACGTTATACGTTACACGTTATACGTTATACGTTATACGTTATACGTTATACGTTATACGTTATACGTTATGCGTTATAGGATATACGTTATACGTTATGCGTTATACGTTATACGTTATACGTTATACGTTATACGTTATACGTTGTACGTTATACGTTATACGTTATACCTTATACGTTATACGTTATGCGTTATAGGATATACGTTATACGTTATACGTTGTACGTTATACGTTATACGTTATACGTTATACGTTATACGTTATACGATATACGTAATATGTAATACGTCATACGTTTTACGTTAATCGTTATACGTTATACGTTATACGCTATACGTTATACGTTATACGTTATACGTTATACGTTATACGTTATACGTTATGCGTTATACGTTATACGTTATACGTTATACGTTATACGTTATACGTTGTACGTTATACGTTATACGTTATACGTTATACGTTAGACGTTGTACGTTATACGTTATACATTATACGTTATACGCTATACGTTATACGTTATACGTTATACGTTATACGTTATACGTTATACGTTATACGTTATACGTTATACGTTATACGTTATACGTTATACGTTATACGTTATACGTTACACGTTATACGTTATACGTTATGCGTTATACGTTATACGTTATACGTTATACGTTATACGTTATACGTTATACGTTATACGTTATACGTTATACGTTATGCGTTATAGGATATACGTTATACGTTATACGTTGTACGTTATACGTTATACGTTATATGTTATACGTCATGCGATATACGTTATACGTTATTCGTTATACGGTATACGTTAAACGTTGTACGTTAAACGTTGTACGTTATACGTTATACGTTATACGTTATACGTTATACGTTATACGTTATACGTTATACGTTATACGTTATACGTTATACCTTATACGTTATACGTTATACGTTATACGTTATACATTATACGTTGTACGTTGAACGTTGTACGTTATACGTTATACGTTATACGTTATACGTTATACGTTATACGTTATACGTTATATCTTATATGTTATACGTTATGCGTTATAGGATATACGTTATACGTTATACGTTGTACGTTATACGTTATACGTTGTACGTTAAACGTTCTACGTTATACGTTATACGTTAAACGTTGTACGTTATACGTTATACGTTATACGTTATACGTTATACGTTATACGTTATACGTTATACGTTATACGTTATACGTTATACGTTATACGTTATAGGATATACGTAATACGTTATACGTTGTACGTTATACGTTATACGTTATACGTTAAACGTTGTACGTTATACGTTATACGTTATACGTTCTACGTTATACGTTATACGTTATACGTTATACGTTATACGTTATACGTTATGCGTTATAGGATATACGTTATACGTTATACGTTGTACGTTATACGTTATACGTTGTACGTTATACGTTCTACGTTATACGTTATAAGTTAAACGTTGTACGTTATACGTTATACGTTATACGTTATACGTTATACGTTATACGTTATACGTTATACGTTATACGTTATACGTTATACGTTATACGTTATACGTTATACGTTACACGTTATACGTTATACGTTATACGTTATACGTTATACGTTATACGTTATACGTTATACGTTATACGTTATACGTTATACGTTATGCGTTATAGGATATACGTTATACGTTATACGTTGTACGTTATACGTTATACGTTGTACGTTATACGTTCTACGTTATACGTTATAAGTTAAACGTTGTACGTTATACGTTATACGTTATACGTTATACGTTATACGTTATACGTTATACGTTATACGTTATACGTTATACGTTATACGTTATACGTTATACGTTATACGTTATACGTTACACGTTACACGTTATACGTTATACGTTATACGTTATACGTTATACGTTATACGTTATACGTTATACGTTATACGTTATACGTTATACGTTATACGTTATACGTTATACCTTATACGTTATACGTTATGCGTTATAGGATATACGTTATACGTTATACGTTGTACGTTATACGTTATACGTTGTACGTTATACGTTCTACGTTCTACGTTATACGTTAAACTTTGTACGTTATACGTTATACGTCATACGTTATACGTTATACGTTATACGTTATACGTTCTACGTTACACGTTATACGTTATGCGTTATACGTTATACGTTATACGTTATACGTTATACGTTATACGTTATACGTTATACGTTATACGTTATACGTTATACGTTATACGTTATACGTTCTACGTTCTACGTTATACGTTAAACGTTGTACGTTATACGTTATACGTCATACGTTATACGTTATACGTTATACGTTATACGTTCTACGTTATACGTTATACGTTAAACGTTGTACGTTATACGTTATACGTTATACGTTATACGTTTTACGTTATACGTTATGCGTTATACGTTATACGTTATACGTTATATGTTATACGTTATACGTTATACGTTATGCGTTATACGTTATACGATATACGTAATATGTAATACGTCATACGTTTTACGTTAATCGTTATACGTTATACGTTATACGCTATACGTTATACGTTATACGTTATACGTTATACGTTATACGTTATACGTTATACGTTCTACGTTATACGTTATACGTTAAACGTTGTACGTTATACGTTATACGTTATACGTTATACGTTATACGTTATACGTTATACGTTATACGTTATACCTTATACGTTATACGTTATGCGTTATAGGATATACGTTATACGTTATACGTTGTACGTTATACGTTATACGTTTTACGTTATACGTTATACGTTATACGTTATACGTTATACGTTGTACGTTATACGTTATACGTTATACGTTATACGTTAGACGTTGTACGTTATACGTTATACGTTATACGTTATACGCTATACGTTATACGTTATACGTTATACGTTATACGTTATACGTTATACGTTATACGTTATACGTTATACGTTATACGTTATACGTTATACGTTATACGTTACACGTTATACGTTATACGTTATACGTTATACGTTATACGTTATACGTTATACGTTATACGTTATACGTTATACGTTATACGTTATACGTTATACGTTATACGTTATGCGTTATAGGATATACGTTATACGTTATACGTTGTACGTTATACGTTATACGTTATATGTTATACGTCATGCGATATACGTTATACGTTATTCGTTACACGGTATACGTTAAACGTTGTACGTTATACGTTATACGTTATACGTTATACGTTATACGTTGTACGGTATACGTTATACGTTATACGTTATACGCCATACGTTATACGTTAAACGTTGTACGTTATACGTTATACGTCATACGTTATACGTTATACGTTATACGTTATACGTTCTACGTTATACGTTATACGTTAAACGTTGTACTTTATACGTTATACGTTATACGTTATAAGTTAAACGTTGTACGTTATACGTTATACGTTATACGTTATACCTTATACGTTATACGTTATACGTTATACGTTATACATTATACGTTGTACGTTGAACGTTGTACGTTATACGTTATACGTTATACGTTATACGTTATACGTTATACGTTATACGTTATACGTTATACGTTATACGTTATACGTTATACGTTATACGTTATACGTTATACGACATACGTTATACGTTATACGTTATACGTTATACGTTATACGTTATACGTTATACGTTATACGTTATACGTTATACGTTATACGTTATACGTTATACGTTATACGTTATGCGTTATAGGATATACGTTATACGTTATACGTTGTACGTTATACGTTATACGTTGTACGTTATACGTTCTACGTTATACGTTATACGTTAAACGTTGTACGTTATACGTTATACGTCATACGTTATACGTTATACGTTATACGTTATACGATCTACGTTATACGTTATACGTTAAACGTTGTACGTTATACGTTATACGTTATACGTTATACGTTATACGTTATACGTTATACGTTATACGTTATACGTTATACCTTATACGTTATACGTTATACGTTATACGTTATACATTATACGTTGTACGTTGAACGTTGTACGTTATACGTTATACGTTATACGTCATACGTTATACGTTATACGTTATACGTTATACGTTATACGTTATACGTTATACGTTATACGTTATACGTTATACGTTATACGTTATAAGTTATACGTTATACGTTATACGTTATACGTTCTACGTTATACGTTATACGTTAAACGTTGTACGTTATACGTTATACGTCATACGTTATACGTTATACGTTATACGTTATACGTTCTACGTTATACGTTATACGTTAAACGTTGTACGTTATACGTTATACGTTATACGTTATACGTTATACGTTATACGTTATACGTTATACGTTATACGTTATACCTTATACGTTATACGTTATGCGTTATAGGATATACGTTATACGTTATACGTTGTACGTTATACGTTATACGTTATACGTTATACGTTATACGTTATACGATATACGTAATATGTAATACGTCATACGTTTTACGTTAATCGTTATACGTTATACGTTATACGCTATACGTTATACGTTATACGTTATACGTTATACGTTATACGTTATACGTTATGCGTTATACGTTATACGTTATACGTTATACGTTATACGTTATACGTTATACGTTATATGTTATACGTTATACGTTATACGTTATACGTTATACGTTATACATTATACGTTATACGTTATACGTTATACGTTATACGTTATACGTTATACGTTATACGACATACGTTATAAGTTATACGTTATACGTTATACGTTATACGTTATACGTTATACGTTATACGTTATACGTTATACGTTATACGTTATACGTTATACGTTACACGTTATACGTTATACGTTATACGTTATACGTTATACGTTATACGTTATACGTTATACGTTATACGTTATGCGTTATAGAATATACGTTATACGTTATACGTTGTACGTTATACGTTATACGTTCTACGTTATACGTTATACGTTAAACGTTGTACGTTATACGTTATACGTTATACGTTATACGTTATACGTTATACGTTATACGTTACACGTTATACGTTATACGTTATACGTTATACGTTATACGTTATACGTTAGACGTTGTACGTTATACGTTATACGTTATACGTTATACGCTATACGTTATACGTTATACGTTATACGTTATACGTTATACGTTATACGTTATACGTTATACGTTATACGTTATACGTTATACGTTATACGTTATACGTTATACGTTATACCTTATACGTTATACGTTATGCGTTATAGGATATACGTTATACGTTATACGTTGTACGTTATACGTTATACGTTATACGTTATACGTTATACGTTATACGTTATACGATATACGTAATATGTAATACGTCATACGTTTTACGTTAATCGTTATACGTTATACGTTATACGTTATACGTTATACGTTATACGTTATACGTTATACGTTATACGTTATACGTTATACGTTACACGTTATACGTTATACGTTATACGTTATACGTTATACGTTATACGTTATACGTTATACGTTATACGTTATACGTTATACGTTATACGTCATACGTTATGCGTTATAGGATATACGTTATACGTTATACGTTGTACGTTATACGTTATACGTTATATGTTATACGTCATGCGATATACGTTATACGTTACACGTTATACGTTATACGTTATACGTTATACGTTATACGTTATACGTTATACGTTATACGTTATGCGTTATAGAATATACGTTATACGTTATACGTTGTACGTTATACGTTATACGTTATACGTTCTACGTTATACGTTATACGTTAAACGTTGTACGTTATACGTTATACGTTATACGTTATACGTTATACGTTATACGTTATACGTTACACGTTATACGTTATACGTTATACGTTATACGTTATACGTTATACGTTAGACGTTGTACGTTATACGTTATACGTTATACGTTATACGCTATACGTTATACGTTATACGTTATACGTTATACGTTATACGTTATACGTTATACGTTATACGTTATACGTTATACGTTATACGTTATACGTTATACGTTATACCTTATACGTTATACGTTATGCGTTATAGGATATACGTTATACGTTATACGTTGTACGTTATACGTTATACGTTATACGTTATACGTTATACGTTATACGTTATACGATATACGTAATATGTAATACGTCATACGTTTTACGTTAATCGTTATACGTTATACGTTATACGTTATACGTTATACGTTATACGTTATACGTTATACGTTATACGTTATACGTTATACGTTACACGTTATACGTTATACGTTATACGTTATACGTTATACGTTATACGTTATACGTTATACGTTATACGTTATACGTTATACGTTATACGTTATACGTTATGCGTTATAGGATATACGTTATACGTTATACGTTGTACGTTATACGTTATACGTTGTACGTTATACGTTCTACGTTATACGTTATACGTTAAACGTTGTACGTTATACGTTATACGTCATACGTTATACGTTATACGTTATACGTTATACGTTCTACGTTATACGTTATACGTTAAACGTTGTACGTTATACGTTATACGTTATACGTTATACGTTATACGTTATACGTTATACGTTATACGTTATACGTTATACCTTATACGTTATACGTTATACGTTATACGTTATACATTATACGTTGTACGTTGAACGTTGTACGTTATACGTTATACGTTATACGTCATACGTTATACGTTATACGTTATACGTTATACGTTATACGTTATACGTTATACGTTATACGTTATACGCTATACGTTATACGTTCTACGTTATACGTTATACGTTAAACGTTGTACGTTATACGTTATACGTTATACGTTATAAGTTAAACGTTGTACGTTATACGTTATACGTTATACGTTATACCTTATACGTTATACGTTATACGTTATACGTTATACGTTATACATTATACGTTGTACGTTGAACGTTGTACGTTATACGTTATACGTTATACGTTATACGTTATACGTTATACGTTATACGTTATACGTTATACGTTATACGTTATACGTTATACGTTATACGTTATACGTTATACGACATACGTTATACGTTATACGTTATACGTTATACGTTATACGTTATACGTTATACGTTATACGTTATACGTTATACGTTATACGTTATACGTTATGCGTTATAGGATATACGTTATACGTTATACGTTGTACGTTATACGTTATACGTTGTACGTTATACGTTCTACGTTATACGTTATACGTTAAACGTTGTACGTTATACGTTATACGTCATACGTTATACGTTATACGTTATACGTTATACGTTCTACGTTATACGTTATACGTTAAACGTTGTACGTTATACGTTATACGTTATACGTTATACGTTATACGTTATACGTTGTACGTTATACGTTATACGTTGTACGTTATACGTTCTACGTTATACGTTATACGTTATACATTATACGTTGTACGTTGAACGTTGTACGTTATACGTTATACGTTATACGTCATACGTTATACGTTATACGTTATACGTTATACGTTATACGTTATACGTTATACGTTATACGTTATACGTTATACGTTATACGTTATACGTTATAAGTTATACGTTATACGTTATACGTTATACGTTCTACGTTATACGTTATACGTTAAACGTTGTACGTTATACGTTATACGTCATACGTTATACGTTATACGTTATACGTTATACGTTATACGTTCTACGTTATACGTTATACGTTAAACGTTGTACGTTATACGTTATACGTTATACGTTATACGTTATACGTTATACGTTATACGTTATACGTTATACGTTATACGTTATACCTTATACGTTATACGTTATGCGTTATAGGATATACGTTATACGTTATACGTTGTACGTTATACGTTATACGTTATACGTTATACGTTATACGTTATACGATATACGTAATATGTAATACGTCATACGTTTTACGTTAATCGTTATACGTTATACGTTATACGCTATACGTTATACGTTATACGTTATACGTTATACGTTATACGTTATACGTTATGCGTTATACGTTATACGTTATACGTTATACGTTATACGTTATACGTTATACGTTATATGTTATACGTTATACGTTATACGTTATACGTTATACGTTATACATTATACGTTATACGTTATACGTTATACGTTATACGTTATACGTTATACGTTATGCGTTATACGACATACGTTATACGTTATACGTTATACGTTATACGTTATACGTTATACGTTATACGTTATACGTTATACGTTATACGTTATACGTTATACGTTATACGTTACACGTTATACGTTATACGTTATACGTTATACGTTATACGTTATACGTTATACGTTATGCGTTATAGAATATACGTTATACGTTATACGTTGTACGTTATACGTTATACGTTCTACGTTATACGTTATACGTTAAACGTTGTACGTTATACGTTATACGTTATACGTTATACGTTATACGTTATACGTTATACGTTACACGTTATACGTTATACGTTATACGTTATACGTTATACGTTATACGTTAGACGTTGTACGTTATACGTTATACGTTATACGTTATACGTTATACGTTGTACGGTATACGTTATACGTTATACGTTATACGCCATACGTTATACGTTAGACGTTGTACGTTATACGTTATACGTCATACGTTATACGTTATACGTTATACGTTATACGTTCTACGTTATACGTTATACGACATACGTTGTACGTTATACTATATACGTTATACGATATACGTTATACGTTATACGTTATACGTTATACGTTATGCGTTATACGTTATACGTTATACGTTATACGTTATACGTTATACGTTATACGTTATACGTTATACGTTATACGATATACGTTTGGCGGCGCTAAGAAGATGTTTAAGGTAGGAGAGAACGGAGATATAAGGAAGTGGGGATAAGCGTTTCATCCCGGGCCTGCTAGTGGACTCGTCAGTAAGGCATCCTAGCAGGCCCTGCCTTATACGCCGGGACATTGGAAGATCGGTAAGAGGTCGTATATATAGCGATCGGAGCAGGTACGGGAACTTGCGGGAAACGGTTGGTGGTGAGTTTCCCTCTGGTGGCAAGCGTGGGTAGTGCCGCCACATACGTAATATGTAATACGTCATACGTTTTACGTTAATCGTTATACGTTATACGTTATACGTTATACGTTATACGTTATACGTTATACGTTATACGTTATACGTTATACGTTATACGTTACACGTTATACGTTATACGTTATACGTTATACGTTATACGTTATACGTTATACGTTATACGTTATACGTTATACGTTATACGTTATACGTTATACGTTATGCGTTATAGGATATACGTTATACGTTATACGTTGTACGTTATACGTTATACGTTGTACGTTATACGTTCTACGTTATACGTTATACGTTAAACGTTGTACGTTATACGTTATACGTCATACGTTATACGTTATACGTTATACGTTATACGTTCTACGTTATACGTTATACGTTAAACGTTGTACGTTATACGTTATACGTTATACGTTATACGTTATACGTTATACGTTATACGTTATACGTTATACGTTATACCTTATACGTTATACGTTATACGTTATACGTTATACATTATACGTTGTACGTTGAACGTTGTACGTTATACGTTATACGTTATACGTCATACGTTATACGTTATACGTTATACGTTATACGTTATACGTTATACGTTATACGTTATACGTTATACGCTATACGTTATACGTTATACGTTATACGTTATACGTTAAACGTTGTACGTTATACGTTATACGTTATACGTTATAAGTTAAACGTTGTACGTTATACGTTATACGTTATACGTTATACCTTATACGTTATACGTTATACGTTATACGTTATACGTTATACATTATACGTTGTACGTTGAACGTTGTACGTTATACGTTATACGTTATACGTTATACGTTATACGTTATACGTTATACGTTATACGTTATACGTTATACGTTATACGTTATACGTTATACGTTATACGTTATACGACATACGTTATACGTTATACGTTATACGTTATACGTTATACGTTATACGTTATACGTTATACGTTATACGTTATACGTTATACGTTATACGTTATGCGTTATAGGATATACGTTATACGTTATACGTTGTACGTTATACGTTATACGTTGTACGTTATACGTTCTACGTTATACGTTATACGTTAAACGTTGTACGTTATACGTTATACGTCATACGTTATACGTTATACGTTATACGTTATACGTTCTACGTTATACGTTATACGTTAAACGTTGTACGTTATACGTTATACGTTATACGTTATACGTTATACGTTATACGTTGTACGTTATACGTTATACGTTGTACGTTATACGTTCTACGTTATACGTTATACGTTATACATTATACGTTGTACGTTGAACGTTGTACGTTATACGTTATACGTTATACGTCATACGTTATACGTTATACGTTATACGTTATACGTTATACGTTATACGTTATACGTTATACGTTATACGTTATACGTTATACGTTATACGTTATAAGTTATACGTTATACGTTATACGTTATACGTTCTACGTTATACGTTATACGTTAAACGTTGTACGTTATACGTTATACGTCATACGTTATACGTTATACGTTATACGTTATACGTTATACGTTCTACGTTATACGTTATACGTTAAACGTTGTACGTTATACGTTATACGTTATACGTTATACGTTATACGTTATGCGTTATACGTTATACGTTATACGTTATACGTTATACCTTATACGTTATACGTTATGCGTTATAGGATATACGTTATACGTTATACGTTGTACGTTATACGTTATACGTTATACGTTATACGTTATACGTTATACGATATACGTAATATGTAATACGTCATACGTTTTACGTTAATCGTTATACGTTATACGTTATACGCTATACGTTATACGTTATACGTTATACGTTATACGTTATACGTTATACGTTATGCGTTATACGTTATACGTTATACGTTATACGTTATACGTTATACGTTATACGTTATATGTTATACGTTATACGTTATACGTTATACGTTATACGTTATACATTATACGTTATACGTTATACGTTATACGTTATACGTTATACGTTATACGTTATGCGTTATACGACATACGTTATACGTTATACGTTATACGTTATACGTTATACGTTATACGTTATACGTTATACGTTATACGTTATACGTTATACGTTATACGTTATACGTTACACGTTATACGTTATACGTTATACGTTATACGTTATACGTTATACGTTATACGTTATGCGTTATAGAATATACGTTATACGTTATACGTTGTACGTTATACGTTATACGTTCTACGTTATACGTTATACGTTAAACGTTGTACGTTATACGTTATACGTTATACGTTATACGTTATACGTTATACGTTATACGTTACACGTTATACGTTATACGTTATACGTTATACGTTATACGTTATACGTTAGACGTTGTACGTTATACGTTATACGTTATACGTTATACGCTATACGTTATACGTTATACGTTATACGTTATACGCTATACGTTATACGTTATACGTTATACGTTATACGTTATACGTTATACGTTATACGTTATACGTTATACGTTATACCTTATACGTTATACGTTATGCGTTATAGGATATACGTTATACGTTATACGTTGTACGTTATACGTTATACGTTATACGTTATACGTTATACGTTATACGTTATACGATATACGTAATATGTAATACGTCATACGTTTTACGTTAATCGTTATACGTTATACGTTATACGTTATACGTTATACGTTATACGTTATACGTTATACGTTATACGTTATACGTTATACGTTACACGTTACACGTTATACGTTATACGTTATACGTTATACGTTATACGTTATACGTTATACGTTATACGTTATACGTTATACGTTATACGTTATACGTTATACGTTATGCGTTATAGGATATACGTTATACGTTATACGTTGTACGTTATACGTTATACGTTATATGTTATACGTCATGCGATATACGTTATACGTTATTCGTTACACGGTATACGTTAAACGTTGTACGTTATACGTTATACGTTATACGTTATACGTTATACGTTGTACGGTATACGTTATACGTTATACGTTATACGCCATACGTTATACGTTAGACGTTGTACGTTATACGTTATACGTCATACGTTATACGTTATACGTTATACGTTATACGTTCTACGTTATACGTTATACGACATACGTTGTACGTTATACTATATACGTTATACGATATACGTTATACGTTATACGTTATACGTTATACGTTACACGTTATACGTTATACGTTATGCGTTATAGGATATACGTTATACGTTATACGTTGTACGTTATACGTTATACGTCGTACGTTATACGTTCTACGTTATACGTTATACGTTAAACGTTGTACGTTATACGTTATACGTCATACGTTATACGTTATACGTTATACGTTATACGTTCTACGTTATACGTTATACGTTAAACGTTGTACGTTATACGTTATACGTTATACGTTATACGTTATACGTTATACGTTATACGTTATACGTTATACGTTATACGTTATACCTTATACGTTATACGTTATACGTTATACGTTATACGTTATACATTATACGTTGTACGTTGAACGTTGTACGTTATACGTTATACGTTATACGTCATACGTTATACGTTATACGTTATACGTTATACGTTATACGTTATACGTTATACGTTATACGTTATACGTTATACGTTCTACGTTATACGTTATACGTTAAACGTTGTACGTTATACGTTATACGTTATACGTTATACGTTGTACGGTATACGTTATACGTTATACGTTATACGCCATACGTTATACGTTAAACGTTGTACGTTATACGTTATACGTCATACGTTATACGTTATACGTTATACGTTATACGTTCTACGTTATACGTTATACGACATACGTTATACGTTATACGTTATACGTTACACGTTATACGTTATACGTTATACGTTATACGTTATACGTTATACGTTATACGTTATACGTTATGCGTTATAGGATATACGTTATACGTTATACGTTGTACGTTATACGTTATACGTTGTACGTTATACGTTCTACGTTATACGTTATACGTTATACGTCATACGTTATACGATATACGTTATACGTTATACGTTATACGTTATACGTTATACGTCATACGTTATACGTTATGCGTTATAGGATATAGGTTATAGGATATACGTTGTACGCTATACGTTATACGTTGTACGTTATACGTTATACGTTATGCGTTATACGTCATGCGATATACGTTATACGTTATACGTTATACGTTATACGCTATACATTATACGTTATACGTTATACGATATACGTTATACGTTATACGATATACGTTATACGTTATACGTTATACGTTATACGTTATACATTATACGTTATACGTTATACGTTATACGTTATACGTTATACGTTATACGTTATACGTTATACGTTATACGACATACGTTATACGTTATACGTTATACGTTATAGGTTATACGTTATACGTTATACGTTATACGTTATACGTTATACGTTGTACGTTATGCGTTATAGGATATACGTTATACGTTATACGTTGTACGTTATACGTTATACGTTGTACGTTATACGTTCTACGTTATACGTTATACGTTAAACGTTGTACGTTATACGTTATACGTCATACGTTATATGTTATACGTTATACGTTATACGTTCTACGTTATACGTTATACGTTAAACTTTGTACGTTATACGTTATACGTTATACGTTATACGTTATACCTTATACGTTATACGTTATACGTTATACGTTATGCGTTATACGTTATGCGTTATACGTTATACGTTATACGTTATACGTTATACGTCATACGTTATATGTTATACGTTATACGTTATACGTTCTACGTTATACGTTATACGTTAAACTTTGTACGTTATACGTTATACGTTATACGTTATACGTTATACCTTATACGTTATACGTTATACGTCATACGTTATATGTTATACGTTATACGTTATACGTTCTACGTTATACGTTATACGTTAAACTTTGTACGTTATACGTTATACGTTATACGTTATACGTTATACGTTATACCTTATACGTTATACGTTATACGTTATACGTTATGCGTTATACGTTATGCGTTATACGTTATACGTTATACGTTATACGTTATACGTTATACGTTATACGTTATACGTTATACGTTATACGTTATACGTTATACGTTATACGTTATACGTCATACGTTATACGTTATGCGTTATAGGATATAGGTTATAGGATATACGTTGTACGCTATACGTTATACGTTGTACGTTATACGTTCTACGTTCTACGTTATACGTTATACGTTATACGTTATAAGTTATACGTTATACGTTATACGTTATACGTTAGACGCTATACGTTATACGTTATACGTTATACGTTAAACGTTGTACGTTATACGTTATACGTTATACGTTATACGTTATACGTTATACGTTATACGTTATACGTTATACGTTATGCGTTATACGTTATACGTTGTACGTTATACGTTATACGTTATACGTTATACGTTATACGTTATACGATATACGTTATACGTTATACGTTATACGTTATACGTTATACGTTATACGTTATACGTTATACGTTATACGTTATACGTTATACGTTATACGTTATACGTTATACGTTATACGTTATACGTTATACGTTATACGTTATACGTTATACGTTATACGTTATACGTTAGACGCTATACGTTATACGTTATACGTTATACATTATACGTTATACGTTATACGTTATACGTTATACGTTATACGTTATACGTTATACGTTATACATTATACGTTATACGTTATACGTTATGCGTTGTAGGATATACGTTATACGTTATACGTTGTACGTTATACGTTATAGGTTATGCGTTATACGTCATGCGATATACGCTATACGTTATACGTTATACGTTATACGTTATACATTATACGTTATACGTTATTCGTTATACGTTATACGTTATACGTTATACGTTATACGTTATACGTTATACGTTATACGTTATACGTTATACATTATACGTTATACGTTATACGTTATACGTTATACGTTATACGTTATACGTTATACGACATACGTTATACGTTATACGTTATACGTTATACGTTATACAATATACGTTATACGTTATACGATATACGTTATACGTTATACGTTATGCGTTATAGGATATACGTTATAGGATATACGTTGTACGTTATACGTTATACGTTGTACGTTATACCTTCTACGTTATACGTTATACGTTATACGTTATACGTTATACGTTATACGTTAGACGCTATACGTTATACGTTATACGTTATACGTTATACGCTATACGTTATACGTTATGCGTTATACGTTAAACGTTGTACGTTATACGTTATACGGTATACGTTAAACGTTGTACGTTATACGTTATACGTTATACGTTATACGTTATACGTTGTACGGTATACGTTATACGTTATACGTTATACGCTATACGTTATACGTTAAACGTTGTACGTTATACGTTATACGTCATACGTTATACGTTATACGTTATACGTTATACGTTCTACGTTATACGTTATACGTTAAACGTTGTACGTTATACGTTATACGTTATACGTTATACGTTATACGTTATACGTTATACGTTATACGTTATACGTTATACGTTATACCTTATACGTTATACGTTATACGTTATACGTTATACGTTATACATTATACGTTGTACGTTGAACGTTGTACGTTATACGTTTTACGTTATACGTTATACGTTATACGTTATACGTTATACGTTATACGTTATACGTTATACGTTATACGTTATACGTTATACGTTATACGACATACGCTATACGTTATACGTTATACGTTATACGTTATACGTTATACGTTATACGTTATACGTTATACGTTATACGTTATACGTTATGCGTTATAGGATATACGTTATACGTTATACGTTGTACGTTATACGTTATACGTTGTACGTTATACGTTCTACGTTATACGTTATACGTTAAACGTTGTACGTTATACGTTATACGTCATACGTTATACGTTATACGTTATACGTTATACGTTCTACGTTATACGTTATACGTTATACGTTATACGTTATACGTTATACGTTATACGTTATACGTTATACGTTATACGTTATACGTTATACGTTATACGTTATATCTTATACGTTATACGTTATGCGTTATAGGATATACGTTATACGTTATACGTTGTACGTTATACGTTATACGTTGTACGTTAAACGTTCTACGTTATACGTTATACGTTATACGTTATACGCTATACGTTATACGTTAAACGTTGTACGTTATACGTTATACGTTATACGTTATACGTTATACGTTATACGTTATACGTTCTACGTTATACGTTATACGTTAAACGTTGTACGTTATACGTTATACGTTATACGTTATACGTTATACGTTATACGTTATACGTTATACGTTATACGTTATACGTTATACCTTATACGTTATACGTTATACGTTATACGTTATACGTTATACGTTATACGTTATACATTATACGTTGTACGTTGAACGTTGTACGTTATACGTTATACGTTATACGTTATTCGTTATACGTTATACGTTATACGTTATACGTTATACGTTATACGTTTTTGGCGGCGCTATTTTAAAGTATGTTAGAGGAAGGAAAGAACGGAATTATAAGGAAGTGGGGATAAGCGTTTCATCCCGGGCCTGCTAGTGGACTCGTCAGTAAGGCATCCTAGCAGGCCCTGCCTTATACGCCGGGACATTGGAAGATCGGTAAGAGGTCGTATATATAGCGATCGGAGCAGGTACGGGAACTTGCGGGAAACGGTTGATGGTGAGTTTCCCTCTGGTGGCAAGCGTGGGTAGTGCCGCCACATAACCCCCTTGCCAGTGGTAAACGATACTTTGAAGTTCCGTCCTGATGTCCCAGTGGCGTAGGTATTTGTTCCGTAGTTCGGTTTGGCACAACAGGCACAGGAGGAGGTTGCCCAGAGCGGTGGAAGAGAAGAATGCTTCTTTTTCGTAGTAAGGCCCAGCTGCTGTCGATTGCGGAATACGCGTGGCGAGCATCGTTTGCTCAAGCCGCGTTTTCGCTTGTTGTCCGACGTTGATGCGTGCGCGTACCAGTATTTATGAAACGCATCGGTGTGGTCGGTGAATAATGTCGACAAGCTGCCTGCTGTCCTCCTGGGGTTGATCCTGATGGTTAGCCGGGAGTATAGCGTTCGTGTCGTCGCTGGCAGGTCGAGGAGTCAACCCTCGGAGAGGGGGATTTACGAAAAATCGGCCTTTACGTTGCGTTCCTTCCATCGTCTTGTGCTGCACCTGTACTGCTGCTGTGCTGTTGTCCAGAAGGTTGCGTTGGTTCTTAGACGGGGTCACCACTTTGGCGGCGCTATTTTAAGGAATGTTAGAAAGGAAAGAACGGAATTATAAGGAAGTGGGGATAAGCGTTTCATCCCGGGCCTGCTAGTGGACTCGTCAGTAAGGCATCCTAGCAGGCCCTGCCTTATACGCCGGGACATTGGAAGATCGGTAAGAGGTCGTATATATAGCGATCGGAGCAGGTACGGGAACTTGCGGGAAACGGTTGATGGTGAGTTTCCCTCTGGTGGCAAGCGTGGGTAGTGCCGCCACACGTTATACGTTATACGTTATACGTTATACGTTATACGTTATACGACATACGTTATACGTTATACGTTATACGTTATACGTTATACGTTATACGTTATACGTTATACGTTATACGTTATACGTTATACGTTCTACGTTATACGTTATACGTTATACGTTATACGTTATACGTTATTCGTTATACGTTATACGTTATACGTTATACGTTATACGTTATACGTTATACGTTATACGTTATACGTTATACGTTATACGTTATACGTTATACGTTATGCGTTATAGGATATACGTTATACGTTATACGTTATACGTTATACGTTATACGTTATACGTTGTACGTTATACGTTATACGTTATACGTTATACGTTAGACGTTGTACGTTATACGTTATACGTTATACGTTATACGCTATACGTTATACGTTATACGTTATACGTTATACGTTATACGTTATACGTTATACGTTATACGTTATACGTTATACGTTATACGTTATACGTTATACGTTACACGTTATACGTTATACGTTATACGTTATACGTTATACGTTATACGTTATACGTTATACGTTATACGTTATACGTTATACGTTATACGTTATACGTTATACGTTATACGTTATACGTTACACGTTATACGTTATACGCTATACGTTATACGTTATACGTTATACGTTATACGTTATACGTTATACGTTATACGTTATGCGTTATACGTTATACGTTATACGTTATACGTTATACGTTATGCGTTATACGTTATACGTTATACGTTATATGTTATACGTTATACGTTATACGTTATACGTTATACGTTATACGATATACGTAATATGTAATACGTCATACGTTTTACGTTAATCGTTATACGTTATACGTTATACGTTTTACGTTATACGTTATGCGTTATACGTTATACGTTATACGTTATATGTTATACGTTATACGTTATACGTTATACGTTATACGTTATACGATATACGTAATATGTAATACGTCATACGTTTTACGTTAATCGTTATACGTTATACGTTATACGTTATACGCTATACGTTATACGTTATACGTTATACGTTATACGTTATACGTTATACGTTATACGTTATGCGTTATACGTTATACGTTATACGTTATACGTTATACGTTATACGTTGTACGTTATACGTTATACGTTATACGTTATACGTTAGACGTTGTACGTTATACGTTATACGTTATACGTTATACGCTATACGTTATACGTTATACGTTATACGTTATACGTTATACGTTATACGTTATACGTTATACGTTATACGTTATACGTTATACGTTATACGTTATACGTTACACGTTATACGTTATACGTTATACGTTATACGTTATACGTTATACGTTATACGTTATACGTTATACGTTATACGTTATACGTTATACGTTATACGTTATACGTTATACGTTATGCGTTATAGGATATACGTTATACGTTATACGTTGTACGTTATACGTTATACGTTATATGTTATACGTCATGCGATATACGTTATACGTTATTCGTTACACGGTATACGTTAAACGTTGTACGTTATACGTTATACGTTATACGTTATACGTTATACGTTGTACGGTATACGTTATACGTTATACGTTATACGCTATACGTTATACGTTAAACGTTGTACGTTATACGTTATACGTCATACGTTATACGTTATACGTTATACGTTATACGTTCTACGTTATACGTTATACGTTAAACGTTGTACGTTATACGTTATACGTTATACGTTATACGTTATACGTTATACGTTATACGTTATACGTTATACGTTATACCTTATACGTTATACGTTATACGTTATACGTTATACGTTATACATTATACGTTGTACGTTGAACGTTGTACGTTATACGTTATACGTTATACGTTATTCGTTATACGTTATACGTTATACGTTATACGTTATACGTTATACGTTATACGTTATACGTTATACGTTATACGTTATACGTTATACGTTATACGACATACGTTATACGTTATACGTTATACGTTATACGTTATACGTTATACGTTATACGTTATACGTTATACGTTATACGTTATACGTTATACGTTATACGTTATACGTTATGCGTTATAGGATATACGTTATACGTTATACGTTGTACGTTATACGTTATACGTTGTACGTTATACGTTCTACGTTATACGTTATACGTTAAACGTTGTACGTTATACGTTATACGTCATACGTTATACGTTATACGTTATACGTTATACGTTCTACGTTCTACGTTATACGTTAAACGTTGTACGTTATACGTTATACGTTATACGTTATACGTTATACGTTATACGTTATACGTTATACGTTATACGTTATACGTTATACGTTATACGTTATACCTTATACGTTATACGTTATACGTTATACGTTATACATTATACGTTGTACGTTGAACGTTGTACGTTATACGTTATACGTTATACGTTATACGTTATACGTTATACGTTATACGTTATACGTTATACGTTATACGTTATACGTTATACGTTATACGTTATACGTTATACGTTATACGTTATACGTTATACGTTATACGTTATAAGTTATACGTTATACGTTATACGTTATACGTTATTCGTTATACGTTAGACGCTGTACGTTATACGTTATACGTTATACGTTATACGTTATACGTTATACGTTATACGTTATACGTTATACGTTATACGTTATACGTTATGCGTTATAGGATATACGTTATACGTTATACGTTGTACGTTATACGTTATACGTTGTACGTTATACGTTCTACGTTATACGTTATACGTTATACGTTGTACGTTATACGTTATACGTCATCCGTTATACGTTATACGTTATACGTTATACGTTATAAGTTATACGTTATACGTTATACGTTACACGTTATACGTTATACGTTATACGTTATACGTTATACGTTATACGTTATACGTTATACGTTATACGTTATACGTTATACGTTATACGTTATACGTTATACGTTATACGTTATGCGTTATAGGATATACGTTATACGTTATAAGTTGTACGTTATACGTTATACGTTGTAGGTTATACGTTATACGTTATACGTCATACGTTATACGTTATGCGTTATAGGATATAGGTTATAGGATATACGTTGTACGCTATACGTTATACGTTGTACGTTATACGTTCTACGTTCTACGTTATACGTTATACGTTATACGTTATAAGTTATACGTTATACGTTATACGTTATACGTTATACGTTATACGTTAGACGCTATACGTTATACGATATACGTAATATGTAATACGTCATACGTTTTACGTTAATCGTTATACGTTATACGTTATACGTTATACGCTATACGTTATACGTTATACGTTATACGTTATACGTTATACGTTATACGTTATACGTTATGCGTTATACGTTATACGTTATACGTTATACGTTATACGTTATACGTTGTACGTTATACGTTATACGTTATACGTTATACGTTAGACGTTGTACGTTATACGTTATACGTTATACGTTATACGCTATACGTTATACGTTATACGTTATACGTTATACGTTATACGTTATACGTTATACGTTATACGTTATACGTTATACGTTATACGTTATACGTTATACGTTACACGTTATACGTTATACGTTATACGTTATACGTTATACGTTATACGTTATACGTTATACGTTATACGTTATACGTTATACGTTATACGTTATACGTTATGCGTTATAGGATATACGTTATACGTTATACGTTGTACGTTATACGTTATACGTTATATGTTATACGTCATGCGATATACGTTATACGTTATTCGTTACACGGTATACGTTAAACGTTGTACGTTATACGTTATACGTTATACGTTATACGTTATACGTTGTACGGTATACGTTATACGTTATACGTTATACGCTATACGTTATACGTTAAACGTTGTACGTTATACGTTATACGTCATACGTTATACGTTATACGTTATACGTTATACGTTCTACGTTATACGTTATACGTTAAACGTTGTACGTTATACGTTATACGTTATACGTTATACGTTATACGTTATACGTTATACGTTATACGTTATACGTTATACCTTATACGTTATACGTTATACGTTATACGTTATACGTTATACATTATACGTTGTACGTTGAACGTTGTACGTTATACGTTATACGTTATACGTTATTCGTTATACGTTATACGTTATACGTTATACGTTATACGTTATACGTTATACGTTATACGTTATACGTTATACGTTATACGTTATACGTTATACGACATACGTTATACGTTATACGTTATACGTTATACGTTATACGTTATACGTTATACGTTATACGTTATACGTTATACGTTATACGTTATACGTTATACGTTATACGTTATGCGTTATAGGATATACGTTATACGTTATACGTTGTACGTTATACGTTATACGTTGTACGTTATACGTTCTACGTTATACGTTATACGTTAAACGTTGTACGTTATACGTTATACGTCATACGTTATACGTTATACGTTATACGTTATACGTTCTACGTTCTACGTTATACGTTAAACGTTGTACGTTATACGTTATACGTTATACGTTATACGTTATACGTTATACGTTATACGTTATACGTTATACGTTATACGTTATACGTTATACGTTATACCTTATACGTTATACGTTATACGTTATACGTTATACATTATACGTTGTACGTTGAACGTTGTACGTTATACGTTATACGTTATACGTTATACGTTATACGTTATACGTTATACGTTATACGTTATACGTTATACGTTATACGTTATACGTTATACGTTATACGTTATACGTTATACGTTATACGTTATACGTTATACGTTATAAGTTATACGTTATACGTTATACGTTATACGTTATTCGTTATACGTTAGACGCTGTACGTTATACGTTATACGTTATACGTTATACGTTATACGTTATACGTTATACGTTATACGTTATACGTTATACGTTATACGTTATGCGTTATAGGATATACGTTATACGTTATACGTTGTACGTTATACGTTATACGTTGTACGTTATACGTTCTACGTTATACGTTATACGTTATACGTTGTACGTTATACGTTATACGTCATCCGTTATACGTTATACGTTATACGTTATACGTTATAAGTTATACGTTATACGTTATACGTTACACGTTATACGTTATACGTTATACGTTATACGTTATACGTTATACGTTATACGTTATACGTTATACGTTATACGTTATACGTTATACGTTATACGTTATACGTTATACGTTATGCGTTATAGGATATACGTTATACGTTATAAGTTGTACGTTATACGTTATACGTTGTAGGTTATACGTTATACGTTATACGTCATACGTTATACGTTATGCGTTATAGGATATAGGTTATAGGATATACGTTGTACGCTATACGTTATACGTTGTACGTTATACGTTCTACGTTCTACGTTATACGTTATACGTTATACGTTATAAGTTATACGTTATACGTTATACGTTATACGTTATACGTTATACGTTAGACGCTATACGTTATACGTTATACGTTATACGTTATACGTTATACGTTATACGTTATACGTTATACGTTATGCGTTATACGTTACACGTTATACGTTATACGTTATACGGTATACGTTATGCGTTATACGCTATACGTTATGCGTTATAGGACATACGTTATGCGTTATAGGATATACGTTATACGTTATACGTTATACGTTATACGACATACGTTATACGTTATACGTTATACGTTATACGTTATACGTTATACGTTATACGTTATACGTTATACGTTATACGTTATACGTTATACGTCATACGTTATACGTTATGCGTTATAGGATATAGGTTATAGGATATACGTTGTACGCTATACGTTATACGTTGTACGTTATACGTTCTACGTTATACGTTATACGTTATACGTTATAAGTTATACGTTATACGTTATACGTTATACGTTATACGTTATACGTTAGACGCTATACGTTATACGTTATACGTTATACGTTATACGTTATACGTTATACGTTATACGTTATACGTTATACGTTATACGTTATACGTTATACGTTATACATTATACGTTATACGTTATACGTTATGCGTTATAGGATATACGTTATACGTTATACGTTGTACGTTATACGTTATACGTTATGCGTTATACGTCATGCGATATACGTTATACGTTATACGTTATACGTTATACGCTATACATTATACGTTATACGTTATACGATATACGTTATAAGTTATACGATATACGTTATACGTTATACGTTATACGTTATACGTTATACATTATACGTTATACGTTATACGTTATACGTTATACGTTATACGTTATACGTTATACGTTATACGTTATACGACATACGTTATACGTTATACGTTATACGTTATAGGTTATACGTTATACGTTATACGTTATAGGTTATACGTTATACGTTGTACGTTATGCGTTATAGGATATACGTTATACGTTATACGTTGTACGTCATACGTTATACGTTGTACGTTATACGTTCTACGTTATACGTTATACGTTAAACGTTGTACGTTATACGTTATACGTCATACGTTATATGTTATACGTTATACGTTATACGTTATACGTTATGCGTTATACGTTATGCGTTATACGTTATACGTTATACGTTATACGTTATACGTTATACGTTATACGTTATACGTTATACGTTATACGTTATACGTTATACGTTATACGTTATACGTTATACGTTATACGTTATGCGTTATACGTTATGCGTTATACGTTATACGTTATACGTTATACGTTATACGTTATACGTTATACGTTATACGTTGTACGTTATACGTTATACGTTATGCGTTATACGTCATGCGATATACGTTATACGTTATACGTTATACGTTATACGTTATACGTTATACGTTATACGTTATACGTTATACGTTATACGTTATACGTTATACATTATACGTTATACGTTATACGTTATGCGTTATAGGATATACGTTATACGTTATACGTTGTACGTTATACGTTATACGTTATGCGTTATACGTCATGCGATATACGTTATACGTTATACGTTATACGTTATACGCTATACATTATACGTTATACGTTATACGATATACGTTATACGTTATACGATATACGTTATACGTTATACGTTATACGTTATACGTTATACATTATACGTTATACGTTATACGTTATACGTTATACGTTATACGTTATACGTTATACGTTATACGTTATACGACATACGTTATACGTTATACGTTATACGTTATAGGTTATACGTTATACGTTATACGTTATACGTTATACGTTATACGTTGTACGTTATGCGTTATAGGATATACGTTATACGTTATACGTTGTACGTTATACGTTATACGTTGTACGTTATACGTTCTACGTTATACGTTATACGTTAAACGTTGTACGTTATACGTTATACGTCATACGTTATATGTTATACGTTATACGTTATACGTTCTACGTTATACGTTATACGTTAAACGTTGTACGTTATACGTTATACGTTATACGTTATACGTTATACGTTATACGTTATACGTTATACGTTATACGTTATACGTTATGCGTTATACGTTATGCGTTATACGTTATACGTTATACGTTATACGTTATACGTTATACGTTATACGTTATACGTTATACGTTATACGTTATACGTTATACGTTATACGTCATACGTTATACGTTATGCGTTATAGGATATAGGTTATAGGATATACGTTGTACGCTATACGATATACGTCGTACGTTATACGTTCTACGTTCTACGTTATACGTTATACGTTATACGTTATAAGTTATACGTTATACGTTATACGTTATACGTTAGACGCTATACGTTATACGTTATACGTTATACGTTAAACGATGTACGTTATACGTTATACGTTATACGTCATACGTTATACGTTATACGTTATACGTTGTACGTTATACGTTCTACGTTATACGTTATACGTTAAACGTTGTACGTTATACGTTATACGTCATACGTTATACGTTATACGTTATACGTTATACGTTCTACGTTATACGTTATACGTTAAACGTTGTACGTTATACGTTATACGTTATACGTTATACGTTTTACGTTATACGTTATGCGTTATACGTTATACGTTATACGTTATACGTTATACGTTATACGTTATACGTTATACGTTATACGTTATACGTTATACGTTATACGATATACGTAATATGTAATACGTCATACGTTTTACGTTAATCGTTATACGTTATACGTTATACGTTATACGCTATACGTTATACGTTATACGTTATACGTTATACGTTATACGTTATACGTTATGCGTTATACGTTATACGTTATACGTTATACGTTATACGTTATACGTTGTACGTTATACGTTATACGTTATACGTTATACGTTAGACATTGTACGTTATACGTTATACGTTATACGTTATACGCTATACGTTATACGTTATACGTTATACGTTATACGTTATACGTTATACGTTATACGTTATACGTTATACGTTATACGTTATACGTTATACGTTATACGTTATACGTTATACGTTACACGTTATACGTTATACGTTATACGTTATACGTTATACGTTATACGTTATACGTTATACGTTATACGTTATACGTTATACGTTATACATTATACGTTATACGTTATACGTTATGCGTTATAGGATATACGTTATACGTTATACGTTGTACGTTATACGTTATACGTTATGCGTTATACGTCATGCGATATACGTTATACGTTATACGTTATACGTTATACGCTATACATTATACGTTATACGTTATACGATATACGTTATACGTTATACGATATACGTTATACGTTATACGTTATACGTTATACGTTATACATTATACGTTATACGTTATACGTTATACGTTATACGTTATACGTTATACGTTATACGTTATACGTTATACGACATACGTTATACGTTATACGTTATACGTTATAGGTTATACGTTATACGTTATACGTTATACGTTATACGTTATACGCTGTACGTTATGCGTTATAGGATATACGTTATACGTTATACGTTGTACGTTATACGTTATACGTTGTACGTTATACGTTCTACGTTATACGTTATACGTTAAACGTTGTACGTTATACGTTATACGTCATACGTTATATGTTATACGTTATACGTTATACGTTCTACGTTATACGTTATACGTTAAACGTTGTACGTTATACGTTATACGTTATACGTTATACGTTATACGTTATACGTTATACGTTATACGTTATACGTTATACGTTATACGTTATACGTCATACGTTATACGTTATGCGTTATAGGATATAGGTTATAGGATATACGTTGTACGCTATACGATATACGTCGTACGTTATACGTTCTACGTTCTACGTTATACGTTATACGTTATACGTTATAAGTTATACGTTATACGTTATACGTTATACGTTAGACGCTATACGTTATACGTATTACGTTATACGTTAAACGATGTACGTTATACGTTATACGTTATACGTCATACGTTATACGTTATACGTTATACGTTGTACGTTATACGTTCTACGTTATACGTTATACGTTAAACGTTGTACGTTATACGTTATACGTCATACGTTATACGTTATACGTTATACGTTATACGTTCTACGTTATACGTTATACGTTAAACGTTGTACGTTATACGTTATACGTTATGCGTTATACGTTTTACGTTATACGTTATGCGTTATACGTTATACGTTATACGTTATACGTTATACGTTATACGTTATACGTTATACGTTATACGTTATACGTTATACGATATACGTAATATGTAATACGTCATACGTTTTACGTTAATCGTTATACGTTATACGTTATACGCTATACGTTATACGTTATACGTTATACGTTATACGTTATACGTTATACGTTATGCGTTATACGTTATACGTTATACGTTATACGTTATACGTTATACGTTGTACGTTATACGTTATACGTTATACGTTATACGTTAGACGTTGTACGTTATACGTTATACGTTATACGTTATACGCTATACGTTATACGTTATACGTTATACGTTATACGTTATACGTTATACGTTATACGTTATACGTTATACGTTATACGTTATACGTTATACGTTATACGTTATACGTTACACGTTATACGTTATACGTTATACGTTATACGTTATACGTTATACGTTATACGTTATACGTTATACGTTATACGTTATACGTTATACGTTATACGTTATGCGTTATAGGATATACGTTATACGTTATACGTTGTACGTTATACGTTATACGTTATATGTTATACGTCATGCGATATACGTTATACGTTATTCGTTATACGGTATACGTTAAACGTTGTACGTTATACGTTATACGTTATACGTTATACGTTATACGTTGTACGGTATACGTTATACGTTATACGTTATACGCTATACGTTATACGTTAAACGTTGTACGTTATACGTTATACGTCATACGTTATACGTTATACGTTATCCGTTATACGTTCTACGTTATACGTTATACGTTAAACGTTGTACGTTATACGTTATACGTTATATGTTATACGTTATACGTTATACGTTATACGTTATACGTTTACGTTATACCTTATACGTTATACGTTATACGTTATACGTTATACATTATACGTTGTACGTTGAACGTTGTACGTTATACGTTATACGTTATACGTTATACGTTATACGTTATACGTTATACGTTATACGTTATACGTTATACGTTATACGTTATACGTTATACGTTATACGTTATACGACATACGTTATACGTTATACGTTATACGTTATACGTTATACGTTATACGTTATACGTTATACGTTATACGTTATACGTTATGCGTTATAGGATATACGTTATACGTTATACGTTGTACGTTATACGTTATACGTTGTACGTTATACGTTCTACGTTATACGTTATACGTTAAACGTTGTACATTATACGTTATACGTCATACGTTATACGTTATACGTTATGCGTTATAGGATATATGTTATACGTTATACGTTGTACGTTATACGTTATACGTTGTACGTTATACGTTCTACGTTATACGTTATACGTTATACGTTATACGTTATACGTTATACGTTATACATTATACGTTATACGTTATACATTATACGTTATACGTTATACATTATGCGTTATAGGATATACCTCATACGTTATACGTTGTACGTTATACGTTATACGTTATGCGTTATACGTCATGCGATATACGTTATACGTTATACGTTATACGTTATACGTTATACATTATACGTTATACGTTATACGTTATACGTTATACGTTATACGTTATACGTTATACGTTATACGTTATACGTTATACGTTATACATTATACGTTATACGTTATACGTTATACGTTATACGTTATACGTTATACGTTATGCGTTATAGGATATACGTTATACGTTATACGTTGTACGTTATACGTTATACGTTGTACGTTATACGTTATACGTTATACGTTATACGTTAAACGTTGTACGTTATACGTTATACGTCATACGTTATACGTTATACGTTATACGTTATACGTTCTACGTTATGCGTTATACGTTAAACGTTGTACGTTATACGTTATACGTTATACGTTATACGTTATACGTTATACGTTATACGTTATACGTTATACGTTATACGTTATACGTTATACGTTATACCTTATACGTTATACGTTATACGTTATACGTTATACATTATACGTTGTACGTTGAACGTTGTACGTTATACGTTATACGTTATACGTTATACGTTATACGTTATACGTTATACGTTATACGTTATACGTTATACGTTATACGTTATACGTTATACGTTATACGTTATACGTTATACGTTATGCGTTATAAGTTATACGTTATACGTTATACGTTATACGTTATTCGTTATACGTTAGACGCTGTACGTTATACGTTATACGTTATACGTTATACGTTATACGTTATACGTTATACGTTATACGTTATACGTTATACGTTATACGTTATACGTTATACGTTATACGTTATACGTTATACATTATACGTTATACGTTATACGTTATGCGTTATAGGATATACCTCATACGTTATACGTTGTACGTTATACGTTATACGTTATGCGTTATACGTCATGCGATATACGTTATACGTTATACGTTATACGTTATACGTTATACATTATACGTTATACGTTATACGTTATACGTTATACGTTATACGTTATACGTTATACGTTATACGTTATACGTTATACGTTATACATTATACGTTATACGTTATACGTTATACGTTATACGTTATACGTTATACTATATACGACATACGTTATACGTTATACGTTATACGTTATACGTTATACGTTATACGTTATACGTTATACGTTATACGTTATACGTTATACGTTATACGTTATACGTTATACGTTATGCGTTATAGGATATACGTTATACGTTATACGTTGTACGTTATACGTTATACGTTGTACGTTATACGTTCTACGTTATACGTTATACGTTATACGTTGTACGTTATACGTTATACGTCATCCGTTATACGTTATACGTTATACGTTATACGTTCTACGTTATACGTTATACGTTAAACGTTGTACGTTATACGTTATACGTTATACGTTATACGTTATACGTTATACGTTATGCGTTATACGTTATACGTTATACGTTATACGTTATACGTTATACGTTATACGTTATACGTTATACGTTATACGTTATACGTTATACGTTATGCGTTATAAGTTATACGTTATACGTTATACGTTATACGTTATTCGTTATACGTTAGACGCTGTACGTTATACGTTATACGTTATACGTTATACGTTATACGTTATACGTTATACGTTATACGTTATACGTTATACGTTATACGTTATACGTTATACGTTATACGTTATACGTTATACGTTATACATTATACGTTATACGTTATACGTTATGCGTTATAGGATATACCTCATACGTTATACGTTGTACGTTATACGTTATACGTTATGCGTTATACGTCATGCGATATACGTTATACGTTATACGTTATACGTTATACGTTATACATTATACGTTATACGTTATACGTTATACGTTATACGTTATACGTTATACGTTATACATTATACGTTATACGTTATACGTTATGCGTTATAGGATATACCTCATACGTTATACGTTGTACGTTATACGTTATACGTTATGCGTTATACGTCATGCGATATACGTTATACGTTATACGTTATACGTTATACGTTATACATTATACGTTATACGTTATACGTTATACGTTATACGTTATACGTTATACGTTATACGTTATACGTTATACGTTATACGTTATACGTTATACATTATACGTTATACGTTATACGTTATACGTTATACGTTATACGTTATACTATATACGACTTACGTTATACGTTATACGTTATACGTTATACTTTATACGTTATACGTTATACGTTATAAGTTATACGTTATACGTTATACGTTATACGTTATTCGTTATACGTTAGACGCTGTACGTTATACGTTATACGTTATACGTTATACGTTATACGTTATACGTTATACGTTATACGTTATACGTTATACGTTATACGTTATACGTTATACGTTATACGTTATACGTTATACGTTATACGTTATACGTTATACGTTATACGTTATACGTTATACGTTATACGTTATACGTTATACGTTATACGTTATGCGTTATAGGATATACGTTATACGTTATACGTTGTACGTTATACGTTATACGTTATATGTTATACGTCATGCGATATACGTTATACGTTATTCGTTGTACGGTATACGTTAAACGTTGTACGTTATACGTTATACGTTATACGTTATACGTTATACGTTATACGTTATACGTTGTACGGTATACGTTATACGTTATACGTTATACGCTATACGTTATACGTTATACGTTATACGTTATACGTTATACGTTATACGTTATACGTTATACGTTATACGTTATACGTTATACGTTATACGTTATTCGTTATACGTTATACGTTATACATTATACGTTATACGTTATACGTTATACGTTATGCGTTATAGGATATACGTTATACGTTATACGTTGTACGTTATACGTTATACGTTGTACGTTATACGTTCTACGTTATACGTTATACGTTATACGTTATACGTTATACGTTATACGTTATACATTATACGTTATACGTTATATATTATACGTTATACGTTATACATTATGCGTTATAGGATATACCTCATACGTTATACGTTGTACGTTATACGTTATACGTTATGCGTTATACGTCATGCGATATACGTTATACGTTATACGTTATACGTTATACGTTATACATTATACGTTATACGTTATACGTTATACGTTATACGTTATACGTTATACGTTATACGTTATACGTTATACGTTATACGTTATACGTTATACGTTATACATTATACGTTATACGTTATACGTTATACGTTATACGTTATACGTTATACGTTATGCGTTATAGGATATACGTTATACGTTATACGTTGTACGTTATACGTTATACGTTGTACGTTATACGTTATACGTTATACGTTATACGTTAAACGTTGTACGTTATACGTTATACGTCATACGTTATACGTTATACGTTATACGTTATACGTTCTACGTTATGCGTTATACGTTAAACGTTGTACGTTATACGTTATACGTTATACGTTATACGTTATACGTTATACGTTATACGTTATACGTTATACGTTATACGTTATACGTTATACGTTATACCTTATACGTTATACGTTATACGTTATACGTTATACATTATACGTTGTACGTTGAACGTTGTACGTTATACGTTATACGTTATACGTTATACGTTATACGTTATACGTTATACGTTATACGTTATACGTTATACGTTATACGTTATACGTTATACGTTATACGTTATACGTTATGCGTTATAAGTTATACGTTATACGTTTTACGTTATACGTTATTCGTTATACGTTAGACGCTGTACGTTATACGTTATACGTTATACGTTATACGTTATACGTTATACGTTATACGTTATACGTTATACGTTATACGTTATACGTTATACGTTATACGTTATACGTTATACATTATACGTTATACGTTATACGTTATGCGTTATAGGATATACCTCATACGTTATACGTTGTACGTTATACGTTATACGTTATGCGTTATACGTCATGCGATATACGTTATACGTTATACGTTATACGTTATACGTTATACATTATACGTTATACGTTATACGTTATACGTTATACGTTATACGTTATACGTTATACGTTATACGTTATACGTTATACGTTATACATTATACGTTATACGTTATACGTTATACGTTATACGTTATACGTTATACTATATACGACATACGTTATACGTTATACGTTATACGTTATACGTTATACGTTATACGTTATACGTTATACGTTATACGTTATACGTTATACGTTATACGTTATACGTTATGCGTTATAGGATATACGTTATACGTTATACGTTGTACGTTATACGTTATACGTTGTACGTTATACGTTCTACGTTATACGTTATACGTTATACGTTGTACGTTATACGTTATACGTCATCCGTTATACGTTATACGTTATACGTTATACGTTCTACGTTATACGTTATACGTTAAACGTTGTACGTTATACGTTATACGTTATACGTTATACGTTATACGTTATACGTTATGCGTTATACGTTATACGTTATACGTTATACGTTATACGTTATACGTTATACGTTGTACGTTATACGTTATACGTTATACGTTATACGTTATGCGTTATAAGTTATACGTTATACGTTATACGTTATACGTTATTCGTTATACGTTAGACGCTGTACGTTATACGTTATACGTTATACGTTATACGTTATACGTTATACGTTATACGTTATACGTTATACGTTATACGTTATACGTTATACGTTATACGTTATACGTTATACATTATACGTTATACGTTATACGTTATGCGTTATAGGATATACCTCATACGTTATACGTTGTACGTTATACGTTATACGTTATGCGTTATACGTCATGCGATATACGTTATACGTTATACGTTATACGTTATACGTTATACATTATACGTTATACGTTATACGTTATACGTTATACGTTATACGTTATACGTTATACATTATACGTTATACGTTATACGTTATGCGTTATAGGATATACCTCATACGTTATACGTTGTACGTTATACGTTATACGTTATGCGTTATACGTCATGCGATATACGTTATACGTTATACGTTATACGTTATACGTTATACATTATACGTTATACGTTATACGTTATACGTTATACGTTATACGTTATACGTTATACGTTATACGTTATACGTTATACGTTATACGTTATACATTATACGTTATACGTTATACGTTATACGTTATACGTTATACGTTATACTATATACGACTTACGTTATACGTTATACGTTATACGTTATACTTTATACGTTATACGTTATACGTTATAAGTTATACGTTATACGTTATACGTTATACGTTATTCGTTATACGTTAGACGCTGTACGTTATACGTTATACGTTATACGTTATACGTTATACGTTATACGTTATACGTTATACGTTATACGTTATACGTTATACGTTATACGTTATACGTTATACGTTATACGTTATACGTTATACGTTATACGTTATACGTTATACGTTATACGTTATACGTTATGCGTTATAGGATATACGTTATACGTTATACGTTGTACGTTATACGTTATACGTTATATGTTATACGTCATGCGATATACGTTATACGTTATTCGTTATACGGTATACGTTAAACGTTGTACGTTATACGTTATACGTTATACGTTATACGTTATACGTTATACGTTATACGTTGTACGGTATACGTTATACGTTATACGTTATACGCTATACGTTATACGTTATACGTTATACGTTATACGTTATACGTTATACGTTATACGTTATACGTTATACGTTATACGTTATACGTTATACGTTATACGTTATACGTTATACCTTATACGTTATACGTTATACGTTATACGTTATGCATTATACGTTGTACGTTGAACGTTGTACGTTATACGTTATACGTTATACGTTATACGTTATACGTTATACGTTATACGTTATACGTTATACGTTATACGTTATACGTTATACGTTATACGTTATACGTTATACGTTATTCGTTATACGTTATACGTTATACATTATACGTTATACGTTATACGTTATACGTTATGCGTTATAGGATATACGTTATACGTTATACGTTGTACGTTATACGTTATACGTTGTACGTTATACGTTCTACGTTATACGTTATACGTTATACGTTATACGTTATACGTTATACGTTATACATTATACGTTATACGTTATATATTATACGTTATACGTTATACATTATGCGTTATAGGATATACCTCATACGTTATACGTTGTACGTTATACGTTATACGTTATGCGTTATACGTCATGCGATATACGTTATACGTTATACGTTATACGTTATACGTTATACATTATACGTTATACGTTATACGTTATACGTTATACGTTATACGTTATACGTTATACGTTATACGTTATACGTTATACGTTATACATTATACGTTATACGTTATACGTTATACGTTATACGTTATACGTTATACGTTATGCGTTATAGGATATACGTTATACGTTATACGTTGTACGTTATACGTTATACGTTGTACGTTATACGTTATACGTTATACGTTATACGTTAAACGTTGTACGTTATACGTTATACGTCATACGTTATACGTTATACGTTATACGTTATACGTTCTACGTTATGCGTTATACGTTAAACGTTGTACGTTATACGTTATACGTTATACGTTATACGTTATACGTTATACGTTATACGTTATACGTTATACGTTATACGTTATACGTTATACGTTATACCTTATACGTTATACGTTATACGTTATACGTTATACATTATACGTTGTACGTTGAACGTTGTACGTTATACGTTATACGTTATACGTTATACGTTATACGTTATACGTTATACGTTATACGTTATACGTTATACGTTATACGTTATACGTTATACGTTATACGTTATACGTTATGCGTTATAAGTTATACGTTATACGTTTTACGTTATACGTTATTCGTTATACGTTAGACGCTGTACGTTATACGTTATACGTTATACGTTATACGTTATACGTTATACGTTATACGTTATACGTTATACGTTATACGTTATACGTTATACGTTATACGTTATACGTTATACGTTATACATTATACGTTATACGTTATACGTTATGCGTTATAGGATATACCTCATACGTTATACGTTGTACGTTATACGTTATACGTTATGCGTTATACGTCATGCGATATACGTTATACGTTATACGTTATACGTTATACGTTATACATTATACGTTATACGTTATACGTTATACGTTATACGTTATACGTTATACGTTATACGTTATACGTTATACGTTATACGTTATACATTATACGTTATACGTTATACGTTATACGTTATACGTTATACGTTATACTATATACGACATACGTTATACGTTATACGTTATACGTTATACGTTATACGTTATACGTTATACGTTATACGTTATACGTTATACGTTATACGTTATACGTTATACGTTATGCGTTATAGGATATACGTTATACGTTATACGTTGTACGTTATACGTTATACGTTGTACGTTATACGTTCTACGTTATACGTTATACGTTATACGTTGTACGTTATACGTTATACGTCATCCGTTATACGTTATACGTTATACGTTATACGTTCTACGTTATACGTTATACGTTAAACGTTGTACGTTATACGTTATACGTTATACGTTATACGTTATACGTTATACGTTATGCGTTATACGTTATACGTTATACGTTATACGTTATACGTTATACGTTATACGTTGTACGTTATACGTTATACGTTATACGTTATACGTTATGCGTTATAAGTTATACGTTATACGTTATACGTTATACGTTATTCGTTATACGTTAGACGCTGTACGTTATACGTTATACGTTATACGTTATACGTTATACGTTATACGTTATACGTTATACGTTATACGTTATACGTTATACGTTATACGTTATACGTTATACGTTATACATTATACGTTATACGTTATACGTTATGCGTTATAGGATATACCTCATACGTTATACGTTGTACGTTATACGTTATACGTTATGCGTTATACGTCATGCGATATACGTTATACGTTATACGTTATACGTTATACGTTATACATTATACGTTATACGTTATACGTTATACGTTATACGTTATACGTTATACGTTATACATTATACGTTATACGTTATACGTTATGCGTTATAGGATATACCTCATACGTTATACGTTGTACGTTATACGTTATACGTTATGCGTTATACGTCATGCGATATACGTTATACGTTATACGTTATACGTTATACGTTATACATTATACGTTATACGTTATACGTTATACGTTATACGTTATACGTTATACGTTATACGTTATACGTTATACGTTATACGTTATACGTTATACATTATACGTTATACGTTATACGTTATACGTTATACGTTATACGTTATACTATATACGACTTACGTTATACGTTATACGTTATACGTTATACTTTATACGTTATACGTTATACGTTATAAGTTATACGTTATACGTTATACGTTATACGTTATTCGTTATACGTTAGACGCTGTACGTTATACGTTATACGTTATACGTTATACGTTATACGTTATACGTTATACGTTATACGTTATACGTTATACGTTATACGTTATACGTTATACGTTATACGTTATACGTTATACGTTATACGTTATACGTTATACGTTATACGTTATACGTTATACGTTATGCGTTATAGGATATACGTTATACGTTATACGTTGTACGTTATACGTTATACGTTATATGTTATACGTCATGCGATATACGTTATACGTTATTCGTTATACGGTATACGTTAAACGTTGTACGTTATACGTTATACGTTATACGTTATACGTTATACGTTATACGTTATACGTTGTACGGTATACGTTATACGTTATACGTTATACGCTATACGTTATACGTTATACGTTATACGTTATACGTTATACGTTATACGTTATACGTTATACGTTATACGTTATACGTTATACGTTATACGTTATTCGTTATACGTTATACGTTATACGTTATACGTTATACGTTATACGTTATACATTATACGTTATACGTTATACGTTATACGTTATGCGTTATAGGATATACGTTATACGTTATACGTTGTACGTTATACGTTATACGTTATATGTTATACGTTATACGTTATACGTTATACGTTGTACGGTATACGTTATACGTTATACGTTATACGCTATACGTTATACGTTATACGTTATACGTTATACGTTATACGTTATACGTTATACGTTATACGTTATACGTTATACGTTATACGTTATACGTTATTCGTTATACGTTATACGTTATACATTATACGTTATACGTTATACGTTATACGTTATGCGTTATAGGATATACGTTATACGTTATACGTTGTACGTTATACGTTATACGTTGTACGTTATACGTTCTACGTTATACGTTATACGTTATACGTTGTACGTTATACGTTATACGTCATCCGTTATACGTTATACGTTATACATTATACGTTATACGTTATACGTTATACGTTATACGTTATACGTTATACGTTATACGTTATACGTTATACGTTATACGTTATACATTATACGTTATACGTTATACGTTATACGTTATACGTTATACATTATACGTTATACGTTATACGTTATACGTTATGCGTTATAGGATATACGTTATACGTTATACGTTGTACGTTATACGTTATACGTTATATGTTATACGTTATACGTTATACGTTATACGTTGTACGGTATACGTTATACGTTATACGTTATACGCTATACGTTATACGTTATACGTTATACGTTATACGTTATACGTTATACGTTATACGTTATACGTTATACGTTATACGTTATACGTTATACGTTATTCGTTATACGTTATACGTTATACATTATACGTTATACGTTATACGTTATACGTTATGCGTTATAGGATATACGTTATACGTTATACGTTGTACGTTATACGTTATACGTTGTACGTTATACGTTCTACGTTATACGTTATACGTTATACGTTATACGTTATACGTTATACGTTATACATTATACGTTATACGTTATATATTATACGTTATACGTTATACATTATGCGTTATAGGATATACCTCATACGTTATACGTTGTACGTTATACGTTATACGTTATGCGTTATACGTCATGCGATATACGTTATACGTTATACGTTATACGTTATACGTTATACATTATACGTTATACGTTATACGTTATACGTTATACGTTATACGTTATACGTTATACGTTATACGTTATACGTTATACGTTATACATTATACGTTATACGTTATACGTTATACGTTATACGTTATACGTTATACGTTATGCGTTATAGGATATACGTTATACGTTATACGTTGTACGTTATACGTTATATGTTGTACGTTATACGTTATACGTTATACGTTATACGTTAAACGTTGTACGTTATACGTTATACGTCATACGTTATACGTTATACGTTATACGTTATACGTTCTACGTTATGCGTTATACGTTAAACGTTGTACGTTATACGTTATACGTTATACGTTATACGTTATACGTTATACGTTATACGTTATACGTTATACGTTATACGTTATACGTTATACGTTATACCTTATACGTTATACGTTATACGTTATACGTTATACATTATACGTTGTACGTTGAACGTTGTACGTTATACGTTATACGTTATACGTTATACGTTATACGTTATACGTTATACGTTATACGTTATACGTTATACGTTATACGTTATACGTTATACGTTATACGTTATACGTTATACGTTATGCGTTATAAGTTATACGTTATACGTTTTACGTTATACGTTATTCGTTATACGTTAGACGCTGTACGTTATACGTTATACGTTATACGTTATACGTTATACGTTATACGTTATACGTTATACGTTATACGTTATACGTTATACGTTATACGTTATACGTTATACGTTATACATTATACGTTATACGTTATACGTTATGCGTTATAGGATATACCTCATACGTTATACGTTGTACGTTATACGTTATACGTTATGCGTTATACGTCATGCGATATACGTTATACGTTATACGTTATACGTTATACGTTATACATTATACGTTATACGTTATACGTTATACGTTATACGTTATACGTTATACGTTATACGTTATACGTTATACGTTATACGTTATACATTATACGTTATACGTTATACGTTATACGTTATACGTTATACGTTATACTATATACGACATACGTTATACGTTATACGTTATACGTTATACGTTATACGTTATACGTTATACGTTATACGTTATACGTTATACGTTATACGTTATGCGTTATAGGATATACGTTATACGTTATACGTTGTACGTTATACGTTATACGTTGTACGTTATACGTTCTACGTTATACGTTATACGTTATACGTTGTACGTTATACGTTATACGTCATCCGTTATACGTTATACGTTATACGTTATACGTTCTACGTTATACGTTATACGTTAAACGTTGTACGTTATACGTTATACGTTATACGTTATACGTTATACGTTATACGTTATGCGTTATACGTTATACGTTATACGTTATACGTTATACGTTATACGTTATACGTTGTACGTTATACGTTATACGTTATACGTTATACGTTATGCGTTATAAGTTATACGTTATACGTTATACGTTATACGTTATTCGTTATACGTTAGACGCTGTACGTTATACGTTATACGTTATACGTTATACGTTATACGTTATACGTTATACGTTATACGTTATACGTTATACGTTATACGTTATACGTTATACGTTATACGTTATACATTATACGTTATACGTTATACGTTATGCGTTATAGGATATACCTCATACGTTATACGTTGTACGTTATACGTTATACGTTATGCGTTATACGTCATGCGATATACGTTATACGTTATACGTTATACGTTATACGTTATACATTATACGTTATACGTTATACGTTATACGTTATACGTTATACGTTATACGTTATACATTATACGTTATACGTTATACGTTATGCGTTATAGGATATACCTCATACGTTATACGTTGTACGTTATACGTTATACGTTATGCGTTATACGTCATGCGATATACGTTATACGTTATACGTTATACGTTATACGTTATACATTATACGTTATACGTTATACGTTATACGTTATACGTTATACGTTATACGTTATACGTTATACGTTATACGTTATACGTTATACGTTATACATTATACGTTATACGTTATACGTTATACGTTATACGTTATACGTTATACTATATACGACTTACGTTATACGTTATACGTTATACGTTATACTTTATACGTTATACGTTATACGTTATAAGTTATACGTTATACGTTATACGTTATACGTTATTCGTTATACGTTAGACGCTGTACGTTATACGTTATACGTCATACGTTATACGTTATACGTTATACGTTATACGTTATACGTTATACGTTATACGTTATACGTTATACGTTATACGTTATACGTTATACGTTATACGTTATACGTTATACGTTATACGTTATACGTTATACGTTATACGTTATACGTTATACGTTATGCGTTATAGGATATACGTTATACGTTATACGTTGTACGTTATACGTTATACGTTATATGTTATACGTCATGCGATATACGTTATACGTTATTCGTTATACGGTATACGTTAAACGTTGTACGTTATACGTTATACGTTATACGTTATACGTTATACGTTATACGTTATACGTTGTACGGTATACGTTATACGTTATACGTTATACGCTATACGTTATACGTTATACGTTATACGTTATACGTTATACGTTATACGTTATACGTTATACGTTATACGTTATACGTTATACGTTATACGTTATTCGTTATACGTTATACGTTATACATTATACGTTATACGTTATACGTTATACGTTATGCGTTATAGGATATACGTTATACGTTATACGTTGTACGTTATACGTTATACGTTGTACGTTATACGTTCTACGTTATACGTTATACGTTATACGTTGTACGTTATACGTTATACGTCATCCGTTATACGTTATACGTTATACGTTATACGTTCTACGTTATACGTTATACGTTAAACGTTGTACGTTATACGTTATACGTTATACGTTATACGTTATACGTTATACCTTATGCGTTATACGTTATACGTTATACGTTATACGTTATACGTTATACGTTATACGTTATACGTTATACGTTATAGGTTATACGTTATACATTATACGTTATACGTTATACGTTATGCGTTATAGGATATACCTCATACGTTATACGTTGTACGTTATACGTTATACGTTATGCGTTATACGTCATGCGATATACGTTATACGTTATACGTTATACGTTATACGTTATACATTATACGTTATACGTTATACGTTATACGTTATACGTTATACGTTATACGTTATACGTTATACGTTATACGTTATACGTTATACATTATACGTTATACGTTATACGTTATACGTTATACGTTATACGTTATACGTTATACTATATACGACATACGTTATACGTTATACGTTATACGTTATACGTTATACGTAATACGTTATAAGTTATACGTTATACGTTATACGTTATACGTTATTCGTTATACGTTATACGTTATACGTTATACGTTATACGTTATACGTTATACGTTATACGTTATTCGTTATACGTTATACGTTATACGTTATACGTTATTCGTTATACGTTATACGTTATACGTTATACGTTATACGTTATACGTTATACGTTATGCGTTATACGTTATACATTATACGTTATACGTTATACGTTATACGTTATACGTTATACGTTATACGTTATACGTTATACGTTATACGTTATACGTTTTACGTTATACATTATACGTTATACGTTATACGTTATACGTTATACGTTATACGTTATACTATATACGACATACGTTATACGTTATACGTTATACGTTATACGTTATACGTTATACGTTATACGTTATACGTTATACGTTATACGTTATACGTTATACGTTATACGTTATACGTTATACGTTATACGTTATACGTTATACTATATACGACATACGTTATACGTTATACGTTATACGTTATACGTTATACGTTATACGTTATACGTTATACGTTATACGTTATACGTTATACGTTATACGTTATACGTTATGCGTTATAGGATATACGTTATACGTTATACGTTGTACGTTATACGTTATACGTTGTACGTTATACGTTCTACGTTATACGTTATACGTTATACGCTGTACGTTATACGTTATACGTCATCCGTTATACGTTATACGTTATACGTTATACGTTCTACGTTATACGTTATACGTTAAACGTTGTACGTTATACGTTATACGTTATACGTTATACGTTATACGTTATACGTTATACGTTATACGTTATACGTTATACGTTATACGTTATACGATATACGTAATGCGTTATAGGATATACCTCATACGTTATACGTTGTACGTTATACGTTATGCGTTATGCGTTATACGTCATGCGATATACGTTATACGTTATACGTTATACGTTATACGTTATACATTATACGTTATACGTTATACGTTATACGTTATACGTTATACGTTATACGTTATACGTTATACATTATACGTTATACGTTATACGTTATATGTTATACGTTATACCTTATACGTTATACGTTATACGTTATACGTTATACGTTATACGTTATACGTTATACGTTATACGTTATACGTTATACGTTATACGACATACGTTATACGTTATACGTTATACGTTATACGTTGTACGTTATACGTTATACGTTGTACGTTATACGTTCTACGTTATACGTTATACGTTATACGTTGTACGTTATACGTTATACGTCATCCGTTATACGTTATACGTTATACGTTATACGTTCTACGTTATACGTTATACGTTAAACGTTGTACGTTATACGTTATACGTTATACGTTATACGTTATACGGTATACGTTATGCGTTATACGTTATACGTTATACGTTATACGTTATACGTTATACGTTATACGTTATACGTTATACATTATACGTTATACGTTATACGTTATGCGTTATAGGATATACCTCATACGTTATACGTTGTACGTTATACGTTATGCGTTATGCGTTATACGTCATGCGATATACGTTATACGTTATACGTTATACGTTATACGTTATACATTATACGTTATACGTTATACGTTATACGTTATACGTTATACGTTATACGTTATACGTTATACGTTATACGTTATACGTTATACATTATACGTTATACGTTATACGTTATACGTTATACGTTATACGTTATACGTTATACTATATACGACATACGTTATACGTTATACGTTATACGTTATACGTTATACGTTATACGTTATACGTTATACGTTATACGTTATACGTTATACGTTATACGATATACGTAATGCGTTATAGGATATACCTCATACGTTATACGTTGTACGTTATACGTTATGCGTTATGCGTTATACGTCATGCGATATACGTTATACGTTATACGTTATACGTTATACGTTATACATTATACGTTATACGTTATACGTTATACGTTATACGTTATACGTTATACGTTATACGTTATACATTATACGTTATACGTTATACGTTATAAGTTATACGTTATACCTTATACGTTATACGTTATACGTTATACGTTATACGTTATACGTTATACGTTATACGTTATACGTTATACGTTATACGTTATACGACATACGTTATACGTTATACGTTATACGTTATACGTTGTACGTTATACGTTATACGTTGTACGTTATACGTTCTACGTTATACGTTATACGTTATACGTTGTACGTTATACGTTATACGTCATCCGTTATACGTTATACGTTATACGTTATACGTTCTACGTTATACGTTATACGTTAAACGTTGTACGTTATACGTTATACGTTATACGTTATACGTTATACGGTATACGTTATGCGTTATACGTTATACGTTATACGTTATACGTTATACGTTATACGTTATACGTTATACGTTATACATTATACGTTATACGTTATACGTTATGCGTTATAGGATATACCTCATACGTTATACGTTGTACGTTATACGTTATGCGTTATGCGTTATACGTCATGCGATATACGTTATACGTTATACGTTATACGTTATACGTTATACATTATACGTTATACGTTATACGTTATACGTTATACGTTATACGTTATACGTTATACGTTATACGTTATACGTTATACGTTATACATTATACGTTATACGTTATACGTTATACGTTATACGTTATACGTTATACGTTATACTATATACGACATACGTTATACGTTATACGTTATACGTTATACGTTATACGTTATACGTTATACGTTGTACGTTATACGTTCTACGTTATACGTTATACGTTAAACGTTGTACGTTATACGTTATACGTCATCCGTTATACGTTATACGTTATACGTTATACGTTGTACGTTATACGTTATACGTTAAACGTTGTACGTTATACGTTATACGTTATACGTTATACGTTATACGTTATACGTTATACGTTATGCGTTATACGTTATACGTTATACGTTATACGTTCTACGTTACACGTTATACGTTAAACGTTGTACGTTATACGTTATACGTTATACGTTATACGTTATACGTTATACGTTATGCGTTATACGTTATACGTTATACGTTATACGTTATACGTTATACGTTATACGTTATACGTTATACGTTATACGTTATACGATATACGTAATATGTAATTTGTCATACGTTTTACGTTAATCGTTATACGTTATACGTTATACGCTATACGTTATACGTTATACGTTATACGTTATACGTTATACGTTATACGTTATACGTTATACGTTATACGTTATACGTTGTACGTTATACGTTATACGTTATACGTTATACGTTAGACGTTGTACGTTATACGTTATACGTTATACGTTATACGTTATACGTTATACGTTATACGTTATACGTTATACGTTATACGTTATACGTTATACGTTATATGTTATTCGTTATACGTTATACGTTATACATTATACGTTATACGTTATACGTTATACGTTATACGTTATACGTTATACGTTATACGTTATACGTTATACGTTTTACGTTATACATTATACGTTATACGTTATACGTTATACGTTATACGTTATACGTTATACTATATACGACATACGTTATACGTTATACGTTATACGTTATACGTTATACGTTATACGTTATACGTTATACGTTATACGTTATACGTTATACGTTATACGTTATACGTTATACGTTATACGTTATACGTTATACGTTATACGTTATACTATATACGACATACGTTATACGTTATACGTTATACGTTATACGTTATACGTTATACGTTATACGTTATACGTTATACGTTATACGTTATACGTTATACGTTATACGTTATGCGTTATAGGATATACGTTATACGTTATACGTTGTACGTTATACATTATACGTTGTACGTTATACGTTCTACGTTATACGTTATACGTTATACGCTGTACGTTATACGTTATACGTCATCCGTTATACGTTATACGTTATACGTTATACGTTCTACGTTATACGTTATACGTTAAACGTTGTACGTTATACGTTATACGTTATACGTTATACGTTATACGTTTTACGTTATACGTTATACGTTATACGTTATACCTTATACGTTATACGTTATACGTTATACGTTATACGTTATACATTATACGTTGTACGTTGAACGTTGTACGTTATACGTTATACGTTATACGTTATACGTTATACGTTATGCGTTATACGTTATACGTTATACGTTATACGTTCTACGTTATACGTTATACGTTAAACGTTGTACGTTATACGTTATACGTTATACGTTATACGTTATACGTTATACGTTATACGTTATGCGTTATACGTTATACGTTATACGTTATACGTTATACGTTATACGTTATACGTTATACGTTATACGTTATACGTTATACGTTATACGTTATACGATATACGTAACATGTAATACGTCATACGTTTTACGTTAATCGTTATACGTTATACGTTATACGCTATACGTTATACGTTATACGTTATACGTTATACGTTATACGTTATACGTTATACGTTATACGTTATACGTAATACGTTATACGTTATACGTTATACGTTATTCGTTATACGTTATACGTTATACATTATACGTTATACGTTATACGTTATACGTTATACGTTATACGTTATGCGTTATACGTTATACGTTATACGTTATACGTTCTACGTTATACGTTATACGTTAAACGTTGTACGTTATACGTTATACGTTATACGTTATACGTTATACGTTATACGTTATGCGTTATACGTTATACGTTATACGTTATACGTTATACGTTATACGTTATACGTTATACGTTATACGTTATACGTTATACGTTATACGATATACGTAATATGTAATACGTCATACGTTTTACGTTAATCGTTATACGTTATACGTTATACGCTATACGTTATACGTTATACGTTATACGTTATACGTTATACGTTATACGTTATACGTTATACGTTATACGTTATACGTTATACGTTGTACGTTATACGTTATACGTTATACGTTATACGTTAGACATTGTACGTTATACGTTATACGTTATACGTTATACGTTATACGTTATACGTTATACGTTATACGTTATACGTTATACGTTATACGTTATACGTTATATGTTATACGTCATGCGATATACGTTATACGTTATTCGTTATACGTTATACGTTATACGTTATACGTTATACGTTATAAGTTATACGTTATACCTTATACGTTATACGTTATACGTTATACGTTATACGTTATACGTTATACGTTATACGTTATACGTTATACGTTATACGTTATACGACATACGTTATACGTTATACGTTATACGTTATACGTTGTACGTTATACGTTATACGTTGTACGTTATACGTTCTACGTTATACGTTATACGTTATACGTTGTACGTTATACGTTATACGTCATCCGTTATACGTTATACGTTATACGTTATACGTTCTACGTTATACGTTATACGTTAAACGTTGTACGTTATACGTTATACGTTATACGTTATACGTTATACGTTATACGTTATGCGTTATACGTTATACGTTATACGTTATACGTTATACGTTATACGTTATACGTTATACGTTATACATTATACGTTATACGTTATACGTTATGCGTTATAGGATATACCTCATACGTTATACGTTGTACGTTATACGTTATGCGTTATGCGTTATACGTCATGCGATATACGTTATACGTTATACGTTATACGTTATACGTTATACATTATACGTTATACGTTATACGTTATACGTTATACGTTATACGTTATACGTTATACGTTATACGTTATACGTTATACGTTATACATTATACGTTATACGTTATACGTTATACGTTATACGTTATACGTTATACTATATACGACATACGTTATACGTTATACGTTATACGTTATACGTTATACGTTATACGTTATACGTTATACGTTATACGTTATACGTTATACGTTATACGTTATACGTTATACGTTATGGGTTATAGGATATACGTTATACGTTATACGTTGGACGTTATACGTTATACGTTGTACGTTATACGTTCTACGTTATACGTTATACGTTAAACGTTGTACGTTATACGTTATACGTCATCCGTTATACGTTATACGTTATACGTTATACGTTCTACGTTATACGTTATACGTTAAACGTTGTACGTTATACGTTATACGTTATACGTTATACGTTATACGTTATACGTTATACGTTATGCGTTATACGTTATACGTTATACGTTATACGTTCTACGTTATACGTTATACGTTAAACGTTGTACGTTATACGTTATACGTTATACGTTATACGTTATACGTTATACGTTATGCGTTATACGTTATACGTTATACGTTATACGTTATACGTTATACGTTATACGTTATACGTTATACGTTATACGTTATACGTTATACGATATACGTAATATGTAATACGTCATACGTTTTACGTTAATCGTTATACGTTATACGTTATACGCTATACGTTATACGTTATACGTTATACGTTATACGTTATACGTTATACGTTATACGTTATACGTTATACGTTATACGTTGTACGTTATACGTTATACGTTATACGTTATACGTTAGACGTTGTACGTTATACGTTATACGTTATACGTTATACGTTATACGTTATACGTTATACGTTATACGTTATACGTTATACGTTATACGTTATACGTTATACGTTATATGTTATTCGTTATACGTTATACGTTATACATTATACGTTATACGTTATACGTTATACGTTATACGTTATACGTTATACGTTATACGTTATACGTTATACGTTATACGTTATACATTATACGTTATACGTTATACGTTATACGTTATACGTTATACGTTATACTATATACGACATACGTTATACGTTATACGTTATACGTTATACGTTATACGTTATACGTTATACGTTATACGTTATACGTTATACGTTATACGTTATACGTTATACGTTATACGTTATACGTTATACTATATACGACATACGTTATACGTTATACGTTATACGTTATACGTTATACGTTATACGTTATACGTTATACGTTATACGTTATACGTTATACGTTATACGTTATACGTTATGCGTTATAGGATATACGTTATACGTTATACGTTGTACGTTATACGTTATACGTTGTACGTTATACGTTCTACGTTATACGTTATACGTTATACGCTGTACGTTATACGTTATACGTCATCCGTTATACGTTATACGTTATACGTTATACGTTCTACGTTATACGTTATACGTTAAACGTTGTACGTTATACGTTATACGTTATACGTTATACGTTATACGTTATACGTTATACGTTATACGTTATACGTTATACCTTATACGTTATACGTTATACGTTATACGTTATACGTTATACATTATACGTTGTACGTTGAACGTTGTACGTTATACGTTATACGTTATACGTTATACGTTATACGTTATGCGTTATACGTTATACGTTATACGTTATACGTTCTACGTTATACGTTATACGTTAAACGTTGTACGTTATACGTTATACGTTATACGTTATACGTTATACGTTATACGTTATACGTTATGCGTTATACGTTATACGTTATACGTTATACGTTATACGTTATACGTTATACGTTATACGTTATACGTTATACGTTATACGTTATACGTTATACGTTATACGATATACGTAATATGTAATACGTCATACGTTTTACGTTAATCGTTATACGTTATACGTTATACGCTATACGTTATACTATATACGACATACGTTATACGTTATACGTTATACGTTATACGTTATACGTTATACGTTATACGTTATACGTTATACGTTATACGTTATACGTTATACGTTATACGTTATGCGTTATAGGATATACGTTATACGTTATACGTTGTACGTTATACGTTATACGTTGTACGTTATACGTTCTACGTTATACGTTATACGTTATACGCTGTACGTTATACGTTATACGTTATACCTTATACGTTATACGTTATACGTTATACGTTATACATTATACGTTGTACGTTGAACGTTGTACGTTATACGTTATACGTTATACGTTATACGTTATACGTTATGCGTTATACGTTATACGTTATACGTTATACGTTCTACGTTATACGTTATACGTTAAACGTTGTACGTTATACGTTATACGTTATACGTTATACGTTATACGTTATACGTTATACGTTATGCGTTATACGTTATACGTTATACGTTATACGTTATACGTTATACGTTATACGTTATACGTTATACGTTATACGTTATACGTTATACGTTATACGATATACGTAATATGTAATACGTCATACGTTTTACGTTAATCGTTATACGTTATACGTTATACGCTATACGTTATACGTTATACGTTATACGTTATACGTTATACGTTATACGTTATACGTTATACGTTATACGTTATACGTTATACGTTATACGTTATACGTTATACGTTATTCGTTATACGTTATACGTTATACATTATACGTTATACGTTATACGTTATACGTTATACGTTATACGTTATACGTTATACGTTATACGTTATACGTTATACGTTATACGTTATACGTTATACGTTATACGTTGTACGTTATACGTTATACGTTATACGTTATACGTTATACGTTATACGTTATACGATATACGTTATACGTTATACGTTATACGTTATACGTTATACGTTATACGTTATACGTTATACGTTATACGTTATGCGTTATAGGATATACGTTATACGTTATACGTTGTACGTTATACGTTATACGCTATACGTTAAACGTTGTACGTTATACGTTATACGTCATACGTTATACGTTATACGTTATACGTTATACGTTATACGTTATACGTTATACGTTATACGTTATACGTTATACGTTATACGTTATACATTATACGTTATACGCTATACGTTATACGTTATACGTTATACGTTAAACGTTGTACGTTATACGTTATACGTCATACGTTATACGTTATACGTTATACGTTATACGTTATACGTTATACGTAATATGTAATACGTCATACGTTTTACGTTAATTGTTATACGTTATACGTTATACGTTATACGTTATACGTTATACGTTATACGTTATACGTTATACGTTATACGTTATACGACATACGTTATACGTTATACGTTATACGTTATACGTTATACGATATACGTTATACGTTATACGTTATACGTTATACGTTATACGTTATACGTTATACGTTATACGTTATACGTTATACGTTATGCGTTATAGGATATACGTTATACGTTATACGTTGTACGTTATACGTTATACATTATACGTTATACGTTATACGTTGGACGTTTTACGTTATACGTTATACGTTATACGCTATACGTTATACGTTATACGTTATACGTTATATTATACGTTATACATTATACGTTATGTGTTATAGGATATACGTTATACGTTATACGTTGTACATTATACGTTATACATTATACGTTATACGTTATACGTTATACGTTAAACGTTGTACGTTATACGTTATACGTTATACGTTATACGTTATACGTTATACGTTATACGTTATACGTTATACGTTATACCTTATACCATATACGTTATACGTTATACGTTATACGTTATACATTATACGTTATACGTTGAACGTTGTACGATATACGTTATACGTTATACGTTATACGTTATACGTTATACGTTAAATGTTGTACGTTATAGGTTATACGTCATACGTTATACGTTATACGTTATACGTTATACGTTCTACGTTATACGTTATACGTTAAACGTTGTACGTTATACGTTATACGTTATACGTTATTCGTTATACGTTATACGTTATACGTTCTACGTTATACGTTATACGTTATACGTTATACGTCATACGTTATACGTTATACGTTATACGTTATACGTTCTACGTTATACGTTATACGTTAAACGTTGTACGTTATACGTTATACGTCATACGTTGTACGTTATACGTTATACGTTATACGTTCTACGTTATACGTTATACGTTAAACGTTGTACGTTATACGTTATACGTTATACGTTATACGTTATACGTTATACGTTATGCGTTATACGTTATACGTTATACGTTATACGTTATACGTCATACGTTATACGTTATACGTTATACGTTATACGTTCTTCGTTATACGTTATACGTTAAACGTTGTACGTTATACGTTATACGTTATACGTTATACGTTATACGTTATACGTTATACGTTATGCGTTATACGTTATACGTTATACGTTATACGTTATACGTTATACGTTATACGTTATACGTTATACGTTATACGTTATACTTTATACGTAATATGTAATACGTCATACGTTTTACGTTAATCGTTATATGTTATACGTTACACGCTATACGTTATACGTTATACGTTATACGTTATACGTTATACGTTATACGTTATACGTTATACGTTATACGTTATACGTTATACGTAATATGTAATACGTCATACGTTTTACGTTAATCGTTATACGTTATACGTTACACGCTATACGTTATACTTTATACGTTATACGTTATACGTTATACGTTATACGTTATACGTTATACGTTATACGTTATACGTTATACGTTATACGTTATACGTTATACGTTATACGTTATACGTTATACGTTATACGTTATACGTTATACGTTATACGTTATACGTTATACGTTATACGTTATACGTTAAACGTTGTACGTTATACGTTATACGTTATACGTTATACGTTATACGTTATACGTTATGCGTTATACGTTATACGTTATACGTTATACGTTATACGTCATACGTTATACGTTATACGTTATACGTTATACGTTCTTCGTTATACGTTATACGTTAAACGTTGTACGTTATACGTTATACGTTATACGTTATACGTTATACGTTATACGTTATACGTTATGCGTTATACGTTATACGTTATACGTTATACGTTATACGTTATACGTTATACGTTATACGTTATACGTTATACGTTATACTTTATACGTAATATGTAATACGTCATACGTTTTACGTTAATCGTTATATGTTATACGTTACACGCTATACGTTATACGTTATACGTTATACGTTATACGTTATACGTTATACGTTATACGTTATACGTTATACGTTATACGTTATACGTAATATGTAATACGTCATACGTTTTACGTTAATCGTTATACGTTATACGTTACACGCTATACGTTATACTTTATACGTTATACGTTATACGTTATACGTTATACGTTATACGTTATACGTTATACGTTATACGTTATACGTTATACGTTATACGTTATACGTTATACGTTATACGTTATACGTTATACGTTATACGTTATACGTTATACGTTATACGTTATACGTTATACGTTATACGTTATACGTTATACGTTATACGTTATACGTTATACGTTATACGTTATACGTTATGCGTTATAGGATATAAGTTATACGTTATACGTTGTACGTTATACGTTATACGTTATACGTTATACGTTATACGTTATACGTTATACGATATACGTTATACGTTATACGTTATACGTTATACGTTATACGTTATACGTTATACGTTATACGTTATACGTTATGCGTTGTAGGATATACGTCATACGTTATACGTTGTACGTTATACGTTATACGCTATACGTTATACGTTATACGTTGGACGTTATACGTTATACGTTATACGTTATACGCTATACGTTATACGTTATACGTTATACGTTATACGTTATACGTTGTACGTTATACGTTATACGTTATACGTTATACGTTATACGTTATACGTTATACGTTATACGTTATACGTTATACGTTATACGTTATACGTTATACGTTATACGTTATACGTTATATTATACGTTATACATTATACGTTATGTGTTATAGGATATACGTTATACGTTATACCTTGTACGTTATACGTTATACATTATACGTTATACGTTATACATTATACGTTAAACGTTGTACGTTATACGTTATACGTTATACGTTATACGTTATACGTAATATGTAATACGTCATACGTTTTACGTTAATCGTTATACGTTATACGTTACACGCTATACGTTATACGTTATACGTTATACGTTATACGTTATACGTTATACGTTATACGTTATACGTTATACGTTATACGTTATACGTTATACGTTATACGTTATACGTTATACGTTATACGTTATACGTTATACGTTATACGTTATACGTTATACGTTATACGTTATACGTTATGCGTTATAGGATATACGTTATACGTTATACGTTATACGTTATACGTTATACGTTATACGTTATACATTATACGTTATACGCTATACGTTATACGTTATACGTTATACGTTAAACGTTGTACGTTATACGTTATACGTCATACGTTATACGTTATACGTTATACGTTATACGTTATACGTTATACGTAATATGTAATACGTCATACGTTTTACGTTAATCGTTATACGTTATACGTTATATGTTATACGTTATACGTTATTCGTTATACGTTATACGTTATACGTTATACGTTATACGACATACGTTATACGTTATACGTTATACGTTATACGTTATACGTTATGCGTTATACGTTACACGTTATACGTTATACGTTATACGGTATACGTTATGCGTTATACGCTATACGTTATGCGTTATAGGACATACGTTATGCGTTATAGGATATACGTTATACGTTATACGTTATACGTTATACGACATACGTTATACGTTATACGTTATACGTTATACGTTATACGTTATACGTTATACGTCATACGTTATACGTTATGCGTTATAGGATATAGGTTATAGGATATACGTTGTACGCTATACGTTATACGTTGTACGTTATATGTTCTACGTTATACGTTATACGTTATACGTTATACGTTATAGGATATACGTTATACGTTATACGTTATACGTTATACGTTATACGTTATACGTTATACGTTATACGTTATACGTTATGCGTTATACGTTACACGTTATACGTTATACGTTATACGGTATACGTTATGCGTTATACGCTATACGTTATGTGTTATAGGACATACGTTATGCGTTATAGGATATAGGTTATAGGATATACGTTGTACGTTATACGTTATACGTCATACGTTATACGTTATACGTTATACGTTATACGTTATACGTTATACGTAATATGTAATACGTCATACGTTTTACGTTAATCGTTATACGTTATACGTTATATGTTATACGTTATACGTTATACGTTATACGTTATACGTTATACGTTATACGTTATACGACATACGTTATACGTTATACGTTATACGTTATACGTTATACGTTATGCGTTATACGTTACACGTTATACGTTATACGTTATACGGTATACGTTATGCGTTATACGCTATACGTTATGCGTTATAGGACATACGTTATGCGTTATAGGATATACGTTATACGTTATACGTTATACGTCATACGACATACGTTATACGTTATACGTTATACGTTATACGTTATACGTTATACGTTATACGTTATACGTCATACGTTATACGTTATGCGTTATAGGATATAGGTTATAGGATATACGTTGTACGCTATACGTTATACGTTGTACGTTATACGTTCTACGTTATACGTTATACGTTATACGTTATACGTTATAGGATATACGTTATACGTTATACGTTATACGTTATACGTTATACGTTATACGTTATACGTTATACGTTATACGTTATGCGTTATACGTTACACGTTATACGTTATACGTTATACGGTATACGTTATGCGTTATACGCTATACGTTATGCGTTATAGGACATACGTTATGCGTTATAGGATATACGTTATACGTTATACGTTATACGTTATACGACATACGTTATACGTTATACGTTATACGTTATGCGTTATAGGATATAGGTTATAGGATATACGTTGTACGCTATACGTTATACGTTGTACGTTATACGTTCTACGTTATACGTTATACGATATACGTCATGCGATATACGTTATACGTTATACGCTATACGTTATGCGTTATAGGACATACGTTATGCGTTATAGGATATACGTTATACGTTATACGTTATACGTTATACGACATACGTTATACGTTATACGTTATACGTTATACGTTATACGTTATACGTTATACGTCATACGTTATACGTTATGCGTTATAGGATATAGGTTATAGGATATACGTTGTACGCTATACGTTATACGTTGTACGTTATACGTTCTACGTTATACGTTATACGTTATACGTTATACGTTATAGGATATACGTTATACGTTATACGTTATACGTTATACGTTATACGTTATACGTTATACGTTATACGTTATACGTTATGCGTTATACGTTACACGTTATACGTTATACGTTATACGGTATACGTTATGCGTTATACGCTATACGTTATGTGTTATAGGACATACGTTATGCGTTATAGGATATAGGTTATAGGATATACGTTGTACGTTATACGTTATACGTCATACGTTATACGTTATACGTTATACGTTATACGTTATACGTTATACGTTATACGTTATACGTTATACGTTATACGTTATACGTTATACGTTATACGTTATACGTTATACGTTATACGTTATACGTTATACGTTATACGTTATACGTTATACGTTATACGTTATACGTTATACGTTATACGTTATACGTTATACGTTATGCATTATACGTTATGCGTTATACGTTATGCGTTATACGTTATGCGTTATACGTTATACGACATACGTTATACGTTATACGTTATACGTTATACGTTATACGTTATACGTTATACGTTATACGTTATACGTTATACGTTATACGTTATACGTTATACGTTATACGTTATACGTTATGCGTTATAGGATATACGTTATGCGTTATACGTTATACGTTATACGTTATACGTTATACGTTAAACGTTGTACGTTATACGTTATACGTTATACGTTATACGTTATACGTTATACGTTATACGTTATGCGTTATACGTTATACGTTATACGTTATACGTTCTACGTTATACGTTATACGTTAAACGTTGTACGTTATACGTTATACGTTATACGTTATACGTTATACGTTATACGTTATGCGTTATACGTTATACGTTATACGTTATACGTTATACGTTATACGTTATACGTTATACGTTATACGTTATACGTTATACGATATACGTAATATGTAATACGTCATACGTTTTACGTTAATCGTTATACGTTATACGTTATACGCTATACGTTATACGTTATACGTTATACGTTATACGTTATACGTTATACGTTATACGTTATACGTTATACGTTATACGTTATACGTTATACGTTGTACGTTATACGTTATACGTTATACGTTATACGTTAGACGTTGTACGTTATACGTTATACGTTATACGTTATACGTTATACGTTATACGTTATACGTTATACGTTATACGTTATACGTTATACGTTATACGTTATATGTTATTCGTTATACGTTATACGTTATACATTATACGTTATACGTTATACGTTATACGTTATACGTTATACGTTATACGTTATACGTTATACGTTATACGTTTTACGTTATACATTATACGTTATACGTTATACGTTATACGTTATACGTTATACGTTATACTATATACGACATACGTTATACGTTATACGTTATACGTTATACGTTATACGTTATACGTTATACGTTATACGTTATACGTTATACGTTATACGTTATACGTTATACGTTATACGTTATACGTTATACGTTATACGTTATACGTTATACTATATACGACATACGTTATACGTTATACGTTATACGTTATACGTTATACGTTATACGTTATACGTTATACGTTATACGTTATACGTTATACGTTATACGTTATGCGTTATAGGATATACGTTATACGTTATACGTTGTACGTTATACGTTATACGTTGTACGTTATACGTTCTACGTTATACGTTATACGTTATACGCTGTACGTTCTACGTTATACGTCATCCGTTATACGTTATACGTTATACGTTATACGTTCTACGTTATACGTTATACGTTAAACGTTGTACGTTATACGTTATACGTTATACGTTATACGTTATACGTTTTACGTTATACGTTATACGTTATACGTTATACCTTATACGTTATACGTTATACGTTATACGTTATACATTATACGTTGTACGTTGAACGTTGTACGTTATACGTTATACGTTATACGTTATACGTTATACGTTATGCGTTATACGTTATACGTTATACCTTATACGTTCTACGTTATACGTTATACGTTAAACGTTGTACGTTATACGTTATACGTTATACGTTATACGTTATACGTTATACGTTATACGTTATGCGTTATACGTTATACGTTATACGTTATACGTTATACGTTATACGTTATACGTTATACGTTATACGTTATACGTTATACGTTATACGTTATACGATATACGTAATATGTAATACGTCATACGTTTTACGTTAATCGTTATACGTTATACGTTATACGCTATACGTTATACGTTATACGTTATACGTTATACGTTATACGTTATACGTTATACGTTATACGTTATACGTAATACGTTATACGTTATACGTTATACGTTATTCGTTATACGTTATACGTTATATGTTGCGTCGCAAGTGGCCAAGGGTGCGTTGGAAGTGGCCGTCATAAATAAGGCCCTCGGGTCGAGCATTTGGCGACCAGGCGCCTGCCGATTTCCGGCAGGCGCCGCCATAAAAGACCGTACGCGCGACCACCCTGAGAGGCATCGGGTTCGGTGATGTACGAGTAAACATTGCATGCCACCTCCAGCGGACTCTTGCAAAATTGGCTATTGGCTAAGCCTAGACGAAAAATACGCCCTCCGCGCCTAGCCAGCGACAGCGTCTACGAATCACCGACGAGCGCGGGCCCAGCCGAGCCTTCCTCGGCGCAAATGACCTTAGGCAGGTCAGTCACAACTGATTGTCTTAACATCAAGCTGCAGCGCCGCACTAGACTTTACAACTCTAAGGTTCGGCCTGTGCCCGTCAGTCGTGATTCAAACATCTCAAATAGGCTGCACTCCGTTAACTTCGAAGTGCGGCCACGAAGAGCGAAACGACGCTCAACATTATACATTATACGTTATACGTTATACGTTATACGTTATACGTTATACGTTATGCGTTATACGTTATACGTTATACGTTATACGTTCTACGTTATACGTTATACGTTAAACGTTGTACGTTATACGTTATACGTTATACGTTATACGTTATACGTTATACGTTATGCGTTATACGTTATACGTTATACGTTATACGTTATACGTTATACGTTATACGTTATACGTTATACGTTATACGTTATACGTTATACGATATACGTTATTCGTTATACGTTATACGTTATACGTTATACGTTATGCGTTATACGTCATGCGATATACGTTATACGTTATACGTTATACGTTATACGTTATACGTTATACATTATACGTTATACGTTATACGTTATAAGTTATACGTTATACCTTATACGTTATACGTTATACGTTATACGTTATACGTTATACGTTATACGTTATACGTTATACGTTATACGTTATACGTTATACGACATACGTTATACGTTATACGTTATACGTTATACGTTGTACGTTATACGTTATACGTTGTACGTTATACGTTCTACGTTATACGTTATACGTTATACGTTGTACGTTATACGTTATACGTCATCCGTTATACGTTATACGTTATACGTTATACGTTCTACGTTATACGTTATACGTTAAACGTTGTACGTTATACGTTATACGTTATACGTTATACGTTATACGTTATACGTTATGCGTTATACGTTATACGTTATACGTTATACGTTATACGTTATACGTTATACGTTATACGTTATACATTATACGTTATACGTTATACGTTATGCGTTATAGGATATACCTCATACGTTATACGTTGTACGTTATACGTTATGCGTTATGCGTTATACGTCATGCGATATACGTTATACGTTATACGTTATACGTTATACGTTATACATTATACGTTATACGTTATACGTTATACGTTATACGTTATACGTTATACGTTATACGTTATACGTTATACGTTATACGTTATACATTATACGTTATACGTTATACGTTATACGTTATACGTTATACGTTATACTATATACGACATACGTTATACGTTATACGTTATACGTTATACGTTATACGTTATACGTTATACGTTATACGTTATACGTTATACGTTATACGTTATACGTTATACGTTATACGTTATGGGTTATAGGATATACGTTATACGTTATACGTTGGACGTTATACGTTATACGTTGTACGTTATACGTTCTACGTTATACGTTATACGTTAAACGTTGTACGTTATACGTTATACGTCATCCGTTATACGTTATACGTTATACGTTATACGTTCTACGTTATACGTTATACGTTAAACGTTGTACGTTATACGTTATACGTTATACGTTATACGTTATACGTTATACGTTATACGTTATGCGTTATACGTTATACGTTATACGTTATACGTTCTACGTTATACGTTATACGTTAAACGTTGTACGTTATACGTTATACGTTATACGTTATACGTTATACGTTATACGTTATGCGTTATACGTTATACGTTATACGTTAGACGTTGTACGTTATACGTTATACGTTATACGTTATACGTTATACGTTATACGTTATACGTTATACGTTATACGTTATACGTTATACGTTATACGTTATATGTTATTCGTTATACGTTATACGTTATACATTATACGTTATACGTTATACGTTATACGTTATACGTTATACGTTATACGTTATACGTTATACGTTATACGTTATACGTTATACATTATACGTTATACGTTATACGTTATACGTTATACGTTATACGTTATACTATATACGACATACGTTATACGTTATACGTTATACGTTATACGTTATACGTTATACGTTATACGTTATACGTTATACGTTATACGTTATACGTTATACGTTATACGTTATACGTTATACGTTATACGTTATACGTTATACGTTATACGTTATACGTTATACGTTATACTATATACGACATACGTTATACGTTATACGTTATACGTTATACGTTATACGTTATACGTTATACGTTATACGTTATACGTTATACGTTATACGTTATACGTTATACGTTATGCGTTATAGGATATACGTTATACGTTATACGTTGTACGTTATACGTTATACGTTGTACGTTATACGTTCTACGTTATACGTTATACGTTATACGCTGTACGTTATACGTTATACGTCATCCGTTATACGTTATACGTTATACGTTATACGTTGTACGTTATACGTTATACGTTAAACGTTGTACGTTATACGTTATACGTTATACGTTATACGTTATACGTTATACGTTATACGTTATACGTTATACGTTATACCTTATACGTTATACGTTATACGTTATACGTTATACATTATACGTTGTACGTTGAACGTTGTACGTTATACGTTATACGTTATACGTTATACGTTATACGTTATGCGTTATACGTTATACGTTATACGTTATACGTTCTACGTTATACGTTATACGTTAAACGTTGTACGTTATACGTTATACGTTATACGTTATACGTTATACGTTATACGTTATACGTTATGCGTTATACGTTATACGTTATACGTTATACGTTATACGTTATACGTTATACGTTATACGTTATACGTTATACGATATACGTAATATGTAATACGTCATACGTTTTACGTTAATCGTTATACGTTATACGTTATACGCTATACGTTATACTATATACGACATACGTTATACGTTATACGTTATACGTTATACGTTATACGTTATACGTTATACGTTATACGTTATACGTTATACGTTATACGTTATACGTTATGCGTTATAGGATATACGTTATACGTTATACGTTATACGTTGTACGTTATACGTTATACGTTGTACGTTATACGTTCTACGTTATACGTTATACGTTATACGCTGTACGTTATACGTTATACGTTATACCTTATACGTTATACGTTATACGTTATACGTTATACATTATACGTTGTACGTTGAACGTTGTACGTTATACGTTATACGTTATACGTTATACGTTATACGTTATGCGTTATACGTTATACGTTATACGTTATACGTTCTACGTTATACGTTATACGTTAAACGTTGTACGTTATACGTTATACGTTATACGTTATACGTTATACGTTATACGTTATACGTTATGCGTTATACGTTATACGTTATACGTTATACGTTATACGTTATACGTTATACGTTATACGTTATACGTTATACGTTATACGTTATACGTTATACGATATACGTAATATGTAATACGTCATACGTTTTACGTTAATCGTTATACGTTATACGTTATACGCTATACGTTATACGTTATACGTTATACGTTATACGTTATACGTTATACGTTATACGTTATACGTTATACGTTATACGTTATACGTTATACGTTATACGTTATACGTTATACGTTATTCGTTATACGTTATACGTTATACATTATACGTTATACGTTATACGTTATACGTTATACGTTATACGTTATACGTTATACGTTATACGTTATACGTTATACGTTATACGTTATACGACATACGTTATACGTTATACGTTATACGTTATACGTTATACGATATACGTTATACGTTATACGTTATACGTTATACGTTATACGTTATACGTTATACGTTATACGTTATACGTTATACGTTATGCGTTATAGGATATACGTTATACGTTATACGTTGTACGTTATACGTTATACATTATACGTTATACGTTATACGTTGGACGTTTTACGTTATACGTTATACGTTATACGCTATACGTTATACGTTATACGTTATACGTTATATTATACGTTATACATTATACGTTATGTGTTATAGGATATACGTTATACGTTATACGTTGTACGTTATACGTTATACATTATACGTTATACGTTATACGTTATACGTTAAACGTTGTACGTTATACGTTATACGTTATACGTTATACGTTATACGTTATACGTTATACGTTATACGTTATACGTTATACCTTATACCATATACGTTATACGTTATACGTTATACGTTATACATTATACGTTATACGTTGAACGTTGTACGATATACGTTATACGTTATACGTTATACGTTATACGTTATACGTTATACGTTAAATGTTGTACGTTATAGGTTATACGTCATACGTTATACGTTATACGTTATACGTTATACGTTCTACGTTATACGTTATACGTTAAACGTTGTACGTTATACGTTATACGTTATACGTTATTCGTTATACGTTATACGTTATACGTCCTACGTTATACGTTATACGTTATACGTTATACGTCATACGTTATACGTTATACGTTATACGTTATACGTTCTACGTTATACGTTATACGTTAAACGTTGTACGTTATACGTTATACGTCATACGTTGTACGTTATACGTTATACGTTATACGTTCTACGTTATACGTTATACGTTAAACGTTGTACGTTATACGTTATACGTTATACGTTATACGGTATACGTTATACGTTATGCGTTATACGTTATACGTTATACGTTATACGTTATACGTCATACGTTATACGTTATACGTTATACGTTATACGTTCTTCGTTATACGTTATACGTTAAACGTTGTACGTTATACGTTATACGTTATACGTTATACGTTATACGTTATACGTTATACGTTATGCGTTATACGTTATACGTTATACGTTATACGTTATACGTTATACGTTATACGTTATACGTTATACGTTATACGTTATACTTTATACGTAATATGTAATACGTCATACGTTTTACGTTAATCGTTATACGTTATACGTTACACGCTATACGTTATACGTTATACGTTATACGTTATACGTTATACGTTATACGTTATACGTTATACGTTATACGTTATACGTTATACGTAATATGTAATACGTCATACGTTTTACGTTAATCGTTATACGTTATACGTTACACGCTATACGTTATACTTTATACGTTATACGTTATACGTTATACGTTATACGTTATACGTTATACGTTATACGTTATACGTTATACGTTATACGTTATACGTTATACGTTATACGTTATACGCTATACGTTATACGTTATACGTTATACGTTATACGTTATACGTTATACGTTATACGTTATACGTTATACGTTATACGTTATACGTTATGCGTTATAGGATATAAGTTATACGTTATACGTTGTACGTTATACGTTATACGTTATACGTTATACGTTATACGTTATACGTTATACGTTATACGATATACGTTATACGTTATACGTTATACGTTATACGTTATACGTTATACGTTATACGTTATACGTTATACGTTATGCGTTGTAGGATATACGTCATACGTTATACGTTGTACGTTATACGTTATACGCTATACGTTATACGTTATACGTTGGACGTTATACGTTATACGTTATACGTTATACGCTATACGTTATACGTTATACGTTATACGTTATACGTTATACGTCGTACGTTATACGTTATACGTTATACGTTATACGTTATACGTTATACGTTATACGTTATACGTTATACGTTATACGTTATACGTTATACGTTATACGTTATACGTTATACGTTATACGTTATACGTTATATTATACGTTATACATTATACGTTATGTGTTATAGGATATACGTTATACGTTATACTTTGTACGTTATACGTTATACATTATACGTTATACGTTATACATTATACGTTAAACGTTGTACGTTATACGTTATACGTTATACGTTATACGTTATACGTAATATGTAATACGTCATACGTTTTACGTTAATCGTTATACGTTATACGTTACACGCTATACGTTATACGTTATACGTTATACGTTATACGTTATACGTTATACGTTATACGTTATACGTTATACGTTATACGTTATACGTTATACGTTATACGTTATACGTTATACGTTATACGTTATACGTTATACGTTATACGTTATACGTTATACGTTATACGTTATACGTTATACGTTATGCGTTATAGGATATACGTTATACGTTATACGTTATACGTTATACGTTATACGTTATACGTTATACATTATACGTTATACGCTATACGTTATACGTTATACGTTATACGTTAAACGTTGTACGTTATACGTTATACGTCATACGTTATACGTTATACGTTATACGTTATACGTTATACGTTATACGTAATATGTAATACGTCATACGTTTTACGTTAATCGTTATACGTTATACGTTATATGTTATACGTTATACGTTATTCGTTATACGTTATACGTTATACGTTATACGTTATACGACATACGTTATACGTTATACGTTATACGTTATACGTTATACGTTATGCGTTATACGTTACACGTTATACGTTATACGTTATACGGTATACGTTATGCGTTATACGCTATACGTTATGCGTTATAGGACATACGTTATGCGTTATAGGATATACGTTATACGTTATACGTTATACGTTATACGACATACGTTATACGTTATACGTTATACGTTATACGTTATACGTTATACGTTATACGTCATACGTTATACGTTATGCGTTATAGGATATAGGTTATAGGATATACGTTGTACGCTATACGTTATACGTTGTACGTTATATGTTCTACGTTATACGTTATACGTTATACGTTATACGTTATAGGATATACGTTATACGTTATACGTTATACGTTATACGTTATACGTTATACGTTATACGTTATACGTTATACGTTATGCGTTATACGTTACACGTTATACGTTATACGTTATACGTTATACGTCATACGTTATACGTTATGCGTTATAGGATATAGGTTATAGGATATACGTTGTACGCTATACGTTATACGTTGTACGTTATATGTTCTACGTTATACGTTATACGTTATACGTTATACGTCATAGGATATACGTTATACGTTATACGTTATACGTTATACGTTATACGTTATACGTTATACGTTATACGTTATACGTTATGCGTTATACGTTACACGTTATACGTTATACGTTATACGGTATACGTTATGCGTTATACGCTATACGTTATGTGTTATAGGACATACGTTATGCGTTATAGGATATAGGTTATAGGATATACATTGTACGTTATACGTTATACGTCATACGTTATACGTTATACGTTATACGGTATACGTTATGCGTTATACGCTATACGTTATGCGTTATAGGACATACGTTATGCGTTATAGGATATACGTTATACGTTATACGTTATACGTTATACGACATACGTTATACGTTATACGTTATACGTTATACGTTATACGTTATACGTTATACGTTATACGTCATACGTTATACGTTATGCGTTATAGGATATAGGTTATAGGATATACGTTGTACGCTATACGTTATACGTTGTACGTTATACGTTCTACGTTATACGTTATACGTTATATGTTATACGTTATAGGATATACGTTATACGTTATACGTTATACGTTATACGTTGTACGTTATACGTTATACGTTATACGTTATACGTTATGCGTTATACGTTACACGTTATACGTTATACGTTATACGGTATACGTTTATGCGTTATACGCTATACGTTATGCGTTATAGGACATACGTTATGCGTTATAGGATATACGTTATACGTTATACGTTATACGTTATACGACATACGTTATACGTTATACGTTATACGTTATACGTTATACGTTATACGTTATACGTTATACGTTATACGTTATACGTCATACGTTATACGTTATGCGTTATAGGATATAGGTTATAGGATATACGTTGTACGCTATACGTTATACGTTGTACGTTATACGTTCTACGTTATACGTTATACGTTATACGTCATGCGATATACGTTATACGTTATACGTTGTACGTTATACGTTATACGGTATACGTTATGCGTTATACGCCATACGTTATGCGTTATAGGACATACGTTATGCGTTATAGGATATAGGTTATACGACATACGTTATACGTTATACGTTATACGTTATACGTTATACGTCATACGTTATACGTTATGCGTTATAGGATATAGGTTATAGGATATACGTTGTACGCTATACGTTATGCGTTGTACGTTATACGTTCTACGTTATACGTTATACGTTATACGTTATACGTTATAGGATATACGTTATACGTTATACGTTATACGTTTATACGTTATACGTTTATACGTTATACGTTATACGTTATACGTTATACGTTATACGTTATACGACATACATTATACGTTATACGTTATACGTTATACGTTATACGTTATACGTTATACGTTATACGTTATACGTTATACGTTATACGTTATACGTTATACGTTATACGTTATACGTTATACGTTATACGTTATACGTTATACGTTATACGTATACGTTATACGTTATACGTTATACGTATACGTTATGCGTTATACGTTATGCGTTATACGTTATGCGTTATACGTTATGCGTTATACGTTATGCGTTATACGTTATACGTTATACGTTATGCGTTATAGGATATACGTTATACGTTATACGTTATACGTTATACGTTATACGTTATACGTTATACGTATACGTTATACGTTATACATTATACGTTATACGTTATACGTTATACGTTATACGTTATACGTTATACGTTATACGACATACGTTATACGTTATACGTTATACGTTATACGTTATACGTTATACGTTATACGTTATACGTTATACGTTATACGTTATACGTTATATTATACGTTATACATTATACGTTATGTGTTATAGGATATACGTTATACGTTATACATTGTACGTTATACGTTATACATTATACGTTATACGTTATACATTATACGTTAAACGTTGTACGTTATACGTTATACGTTATACGTTATACGTTACACGTAATATGTAATACGTCATACGTTTTACGTAATCGTTATACGTTATACGTTACACGCTATACGTTATACGTTATACGTTATACGTTATACGTTATACGTTATACGTTATACGTTATACGTTATACGTTATACGTTATACGTTATACGTTATACGTTATACGTTATACGTTATACGTTATACGTTATACGTTATACGTTATACGTTATACGTTATACGTTATACGTTATGCGTTATAGGATATACGTTATACGTTATACGTTATACGTTATACGTTATACGTTATACGTTATACGTTATACATTATACGTTATACGCTATACGTTATACGTTATACGTTATACGTTAAACGTTGTACGTTATACGTTATACGTCATACGTTATACGTTATACGTTATACGTTATACGTTATACGTTATACGTTATACGTAATATGTAATACGTCATACGTTTTACGTTAATCGTTATACGTTATACGTTATATGTTATACGTTATATGTTATACGTTATACGTTATTCGTTATACGTTATACGTTATACGTTATACGTTATACGACATACGTTATACGTTATACGTTATACGTTATACGTTATACGTTATGCGTTATACGTTACACGTTATACGTTATACGTTATACGGTATACGTTATGCGTTATACGCTATACGTTATGCGTTATAGGACATACGTTATGCGTTATAGGATATACGTTATACGTTATACGTTATACGTTATACGACATACGTTATACGTTATACGTTATACGTTATACGTTATACGTTATACGTTATACGTTATACGTCATACGTTATACGTTATGCGTTATAGGATATAGGTTATAGGATATACGTTGTACGCTATACGTTATACGTTGTACGTTATATGTTCTACGTTATACGTTATACGTTATACGTTATACGTTATAGGATATACGTTATACGTTATACGTTATACGTTATACGTTATACGTTATACGTTATACGTTATACGTTATACGTTATGCGTTATACGTTACACGTTATACGTTATACGTTATACGGTATACGTTATGCGTTATACGCTATACGTTATGTGTTATAGGACATACGTTATGCGTTATAGGATATAGGTTATAGGATATACGTTGTACGTTATACGTTATACGTCATACGTTATACGTTATACGTTATACGTTATACGTTATACGTTATACGTAATATGTAATACGTCATACGTTTTACGTTAATCGTTATACGTTATACGTTATATGTTATACGTTATACGTTATACGTTATACGTTATACGTTATACGTCATACGTTATACGTTATGCGTTATAGGATATAGGTTATAGGATATACGTTGTACGCTATACGTTATGCGTTGTACGTTATACGTTCTACGTTATACGTTATACGTTATACGTTATACGTTATAGGATATACGTTATACGTTATACGTTATACGTTATACGTTATACGTTATACGTTATACGTTATACGTTATACGTTATACGTTATACGTTATACGACATACATTATACGTTATACGTTATACGTTATACGTTATACGTTATACGTTATACGTTATACGTTATACGTTATACGTTATACGTTATACGTTATACGTTATACGTTATACGTTATACGTTATACGTTATACGTTATACGTTATACGTTATACGTTATACGTTATACGTTATACGTTATACGTTATGCGTTATACGTTATGCGTTATACGTTATGCGTTATACGTTATGCGTTATACGTTATGCGTTATACGTTATACGTTATACGTTATGCGTTATAGGATATACGTTATACGTTATACGTTATACGTTATACGTTATACGTTATACGTTATACGTTATACGTTATACGTTATACATTATACGTTATACGTTATACGTTATACGTTATACGTTATACGTTATACGTTATACGACATACGTTATACGTTATACGTTATACGTTATACGTTATACGTTATACGTTATACGTTATACGTTATACGTTATACGTTATACGTTATATTATACGTTATACATTATACGTTATGTGTTATAGGATATACGTTATACGTTATACTTTGTACGTTATACGTTATACATTATACGTTATACGTTATACATTATACGTTAAACGTTGTACGTTATACGTTATACGTTATACGTTATACGTTACACGTAATATGTAATACGTCATACGTTTTACGTTAATCGTTATACGTTATACGTTACACGCTATACGTTATACGTTATACGTTATACGTTATACGTTATACGTTATACGTTATACGTTATACGTTATACGTTATACGTTATACGTTATACGTTATACGTTATACGTTATACGTTATACGTTATACGTTATACGTTATACGTTATACGTTATACGTTATACGTTATACGTTATGCGTTATAGGATATACGTTATACGTTATACGTTATACGTTATACGTTATACGTTATACGTTATACATTATACGTTATACGCTATACGTTATACGTTATACGTTATACGTTAAACGTTGTACGTTATACGTTATACGTCATACGTTATACGTTATACGTTATACGTTATACGTTATACGTTATACGTTATACGTAATATGTAATACGTCATACGTTTTACGTTAATCGTTATACGTTATACGTTATATGTTATACGTTATACGTTATTCGTTATACGTTATACGTTATACGTTATACGTTATACGACATACGTTATACGTTATACGTTATACGTTATACGTTATACGTTATGCGTTATACGTTACACGTTATACGTTATACGTTATACGGTATACGTTATGCGTTATACGCTATACGTTATGCGTTATAGGACATACGTTATGCGTTATAGGATATACGTTATACGTTATACGTTATACGTTATACGACATACGTTATACGTTATACGTTATACGTTATACGTTATACGTTATACGTTATACGTTATACGTCATACGTTATACGTTATGCGTTATAGGATATAGGTTATAGGATATACGTTGTACGCTATACGTTATACGTTGTACGTTATATGTTCTACGTTATACGTTATACGTTATACGTTATACGTTATAGGATATACGTTATACGTTATACGTTATACGTTATACGTTATACGTTATACGTTATACGTTATACGTTATACGTTATGCGTTATACGTTACACGTTATACGTTATACGTTATACGGTATACGTTATGCGTTATACGCTATACGTTATGTGTTATAGGACATACGTTATGCGTTATAGGATATAGGTTATAGGATATACGTTGTACGTTATACGTTATACGTCATACGTTATACGTTATACGTTATACGTTATACGTTATACGTTATACGTAATATGTAATACGTCATACGTTTTACGTTAATCGTTATACGTTATACGTTATATGTTATACGTTATACGTTATACGTTATACGTTATACGTTATACGTTATACGTTATACGACATACGTTATACGGTATACGTTATGCGTTATACGCTATACGTTATGTGTTATAGGACATACGTTATGCGTTATAGGATATAGGTTATAGGATATACGTTGTACGTTATACGTTATACGTCATACGTTATACGTTATACGTTATACGTTATACGTTATACGTTATACGTAATATGTAATACGTCATACGTTTTACGTTAATCGTTATACGTTATACGTTATATGTTATACGTTATACGTTATACGTTATACGTTATACGTTATACGTTATACGTTATACGACATACGTTATACGTTATACGTTATACGTTATACGTTATACGTTATGCGTTATACGTTACACGTTATACGTTATACGTTATACGGTATACGTTATGCGTTATACGCTATACGTTATGCGTTATAGGACATACGTTATGCGTTATAGGATATACGTTATACGTTATACGTTATACGTTATACGACATACGTTATACGTTATACGTTATACGTTATACGTTATACGTTATACGTTATACGTCATACGTTATACGTTATGCGTTATAGGATATAGGTTATAGGATATACGTTGTACGCTATACGTTATACGTTGTACGTTATACGTTCTACGTTATACGTTATACGTTATACGTTATACGTTATAGGATATACGTTATACGTTATACGTTATACGTTATACGTTATACGTTATACGTTATACGTTATACGTTATACGTTATGCGTTATACGTTACACGTTATACGTTATACGTTATACGGTATACGTTATGCGTTATACGCTATACGTTATGCGTTATAGGACATACGTTATGCGTTATAGGATATACGTTATACGTTATACGTTATACGTTATACGACATACGTTATACGTTATACGTTATACGTTATACGTTATACGTTATACGTTATACGTTATACGTTATACGTTATACGTCATACGTTATACGTTATGCGTTATAGGATATAGGTTATAGGATATACGTTGTACGCTATACGTTATACGTTGTACGTTATACGTTCTACGTTATACGTTATACGTTATACGTCATGCGATATACGTTATACGTTATACGTTATACGTTATACGTTATACGTTATACGGTATACGTTATGCGTTATACGCCATACGTTATGCGTTATAGGACATACGTTATGCGTTATAGGATATACGTTATACGACATACGTTATACGTTATACGTTATACGTTATACGTTATACGTCATACGTTATACGTTATGCGTTATAAGATATAGGTTATAGGATATACGTTGTACGCTATACGTTATACGTTGTACGTTATACGTTCTACGTTATACGTTATACGTTATACGTTATACGTTATAGGATATACGTTATACGTTATACGTTATACGTTATACGTTATACGTTATACGTTATACGTTATACGTTATACGTTATACGTTATACGTTATACGACATACATTATACGTTATACGTTATACGTTATACGTTATACGTTATACGTTATACGTTATACGTTATACGTTATACGTTATACGTTATACGTTATACGTTATACGTTATACGTTATACGTTATACGTTATACGTTATACGTTATACGTTATACGTTATACGTTATACGTTATACGTTATACGTTATGCGTTATACGTTATGCGTTATACGTTATGCGTTATACGTTATGCGTTATACGTTATACGTTATACGTTATACGTTATGCGTTATAGGATATACGTTATACGTTATACGTTATACGTTATACGTTATACGTTATACGTTATACGTTATACGTTATACATTATACGTTATACGTTATACGTTATACGTTATACGTTATACGCTGTACGATATACGTTATACGTTATACGTTATACGTTATACGTTTTACGTTATACGTTATACGTTATACGTTATACGTTATGCGTTATATTATACGTTATACGTTATACGTTATACGTTATACGTTATACGTTATACGTTATACATTATACGTTATACGTTATACGTTATACGTAATACGTTATACGTTATACGTTATACGTTATACGACATACGTTATACGTTATACGTTATACGTTATACGTTATACGTTATACGTTATACGTTATACGTTATACGTTATACGTTATACGTTATACGTTATACGTTATACGTTATACGTTATACGTTATGCGTTATAGGATATACGTTATGCGTTATACGTTATACGTTATACGTTATACGTAATATGTAATACGTCATACGTTTTACGTTAATCGTTATACGTTATACGTTATGCGCTATACGTTATACGTTATACGTTATACGTTATACGTTATACGTTATACGTTATACGTTATACATTATACGTTATACGTTATACGTTATACGTTATACGTTATACGTTATACGTTATACGTTATACGTTATACGTTATACGTTATACGTTATACGTTATACGTTATACGTTATACGTTATACGTTATACGTTATACGTTATGCGTTATAGGATATACGTTATACGTTATACGTTATACGTTATACGTTGTACGTTATACGTTATACGTTATACGTTATACGTTATACATTATACGTTATACGTTATACGTTATACGTTATACGTTATACGTTATACGTTATACGTTATACGTTATACGACATACGTTATACGTTATACGTTATACGTTATACGTTATACGTTATACGTTATACGTTATACGTTATACGTTATACGTTATACGTTATACGTTATACGTTATACGTTATACGTTATACGTTATACGTTATACGTTATACGGTATACGTTATACGCTATACGTTATACGCTATACGTTATACGTTATACGTTATACGTTATACGTTATACGTTATACGTTATACGTTATACGTTATACGTTATACGTTATACGTTATACGTTATACGTTATACGTTATACGTTATACGTTATACGTTATACGTTATACGTTATACGTTATACGTTATACGTTATACGTTATACGTTATACGTTATGCGTTATACGTTATGCGTTATACGTTATGCGTTATACGTTATACGTTATACGTTATACGTTATACGTTATGCGTTATAGGATATACGTTATACGTTATACGTTATACGTTATACGTTATACGTTATACGTTATACGTTATACGTTATACGTTATACATTATACGTTATACGTTATACGTTATACGTTATACGTTATACGTTATACGTTATACGACATACGTTATACGTTATACGTTATACGTTATACGTTATACGTTATACGTTATACGTTATACGTTATACGTTATACGTTATACGTTATACGTTATACGTTATACGTTATACGTTATGCGTTATAGGATATACGTTATACGTTATACGTTGTACGTTATACGTTATACATTATACGTTATACGTTATACGTTGGACGTTTTACGTTATACGTTATACGTTATACGCTATACGTTATACGTTATACGTTATACGTTATGCGTTATACGTTTTACGTTATACGTTATACGTTATACGTTATACGTTATACGTTATACGTTATATTATACGTTATACGTTATACGTTATACGTTATACGTTATACGTTATACGTTATACGTTATACATTATACGTTATACGTTATACGTTATACGTTATACGTTATACGTTATACGTTATACGACATACGTTATACGTTATACGTTATACGTTATACGTTATACGTTATACGTTATACGTTATACGTTATACGTTATACGTTATACGTTATACGTTATACGTTATACGTTATGCGTTATAGGATATACGTTATGCGTTATACGTTATACGTTATACGTTATACGTAATATGTAATACGTCATACGTTTTACGTTAATCGTTATACGTTATACGTTATCCGCTATACGTTATACGTTATACGTTATACGTTATACGTTATACGTTATACGTTATACGTTATACGTTATACGTTATACGTTATACGTTATACGTTATACGTTATACGTTATACGTTATACGTTATACGTTATACGTTATACGTTATGCGTTATAGGATATACGTTATGCGTTATACGTTATACGTTATACGTTATACGTTATACGTTATACGTTATACGTTATACGTTATACGTTATACGACATACGTTATACGTTATACGTTATACGTTATACGTTATACGTTATACGTTATACGTTATACGTTATACGTTATACGTTATACGACATACGTTATACGTTATACGTTATACGTTATACGTTATACGTTATACGTTATACGTTATACGTTATACGTTATACGTTATACGTTATACGTTATACGTTATACGTTATACGTTATACGTTATACGTTATACGTTATACGTTATACGTTATACGTTATACGTTATACGTTATACGTTATACGTTATACGTTATACGTTATACGTTATGCGTTATAGGATATACGTTATACGTTATACGTTATACGTTATACGTTGTACGTTATACGTTATACGTTATACGTTATACGTTATACGTTATACGTTACACGTTATACGTTATACGTTATACGTTATACGTTATACGTTATACGTTATACGTTATACGTTATACGACATACGTTATACGTTATACGTTATACGTTATACGTTATACGTTATACGTTATACGTTATACGTTATACGTTATACGTTATACGTTATACGTTATACGTTATACGTTATACGTTATACGTTATACGTTATACGTTATACGTTATACGTTATACGTTATACGTTATACGTTATACGTTATACGTTATACGTTATACGCTATACGTTATACGCTATACGTTATACGTTATACGTTATACTTTATACGTTATACGTTATACGTTATACGTTATACGTTATACGTTATACGTTATACGTTATACGTTATACGTTATACGTTATACGTTATACGTTATACGTTATACGTTATACGTTATACGTTATACGTTATACGTTATGCGTTATACGTTATGCGTTATACGTTATGCGTTATACGTTATACGTTATACGTTATACGTTATACGTTATGCGTTATAGGATATACGTTATACGTTATACGTTATACGTTATACGTTATACGTTATACGTTATACGTTATACGTTATACGTTATACGTTATACGTTATACGTTATACGTTATACGTTATACGTTATACGTTATACGTTATACGTTATACGTTATACGTTATATTATACGTTATACGTTATACGTTATACGTTATACGTTATACGTTATACGTTATACGTTATACATTATACGTTATACGCTATACGTTATACGTTATACGTTATACGTTATACGTTATACGTTATACGTTATACGTTATACGTTATGCGTTATAGGATATACGTTATACGTTATACGTTATACGTTATACGTTGTACGTTATACGTTATACGTTATACGTTATACGTTATACATTATACGTTATACGTTATACGTTATACGTTATACGTTATACGTTATACGTTATACGTTATACGTTATACGACATACGTTATACGTTATACGTTATACGTTATACGTTATACGTTATACGTTATACGTTATACGTTATACGTTATACGTTATACGTTATACGTTATACGTTATACGTTATACGTTATACGTTATACGTTATACGTTATACGTTATACGTTATACGTTATACGTTATACGTTATACGTTATACGCTATACGTTATACGCTATACGTTATACGTTATACGTTATACGTTATACGTTATACGTTATACGTTATACGTTATACGTTATACGTTATACGTTATACGTTATACGTTATACGTTATACGTTATACGTTATACGTTATACGTTATACGTTATACGTTATACGTTATACGTTATACGTTATGCGTTATACGTTATGCGTTATACGTTATGCGTTATACGTTATACGTTATACGTTATACGTTATACGTTATGCGTTATAGGATATACGTTATACGTTATACGTTATACGTTATACGTTATACGTTATACGTTATACGTTATACGTTATACGTTATACATTATACGTTATACGTTATACGTTATACGTTATACGTTATACGTTATACGTTATACGACATACGTTATACGTTATACGTTATACGTTATACGTTATACGTTATACGTTATACGTTATACGTTATACGTTATACGTTATACGTTATACGTTATACGTTATACGTTATGCGTTATAGGATATACGTTATACGTTATACGTTGTACGTTATACGTTATACATTATACGTTATACGTTATACGTTGGACGTTTTACGTTATACGTTATACGTTATACGCTATACGTTATACGTTATACGTTATACGTTATGCGTTATACGTTTTACGTTATACGTTATACGTTATACGTTATACGTTATACGTTATATTATACGTTATACGTTATACGTTATACGTTATACGTTATACGTTATACGTTATACGTTATACATTATACGTTATACGTTATACGTTATACGTTATACGTTATACGTTATACGTTATACGACATACGTTATACGTTATACGTTATACGTTATACGTTATACGTTATACGTTATACGTTATACGTTATACGTTATACGTTATACGTTATACGTTATACGTTATACGTTATACGTTATACGTTATACGTTATGCGTTATAGGATATACGTTATGCGTTATACGTTATACGTTATACGTAATATGTAATACGTCATACGTTTTACGTTAATCGTTATACGTTATACGTTATACGCTATACGTTATACGTTATACGTTATACGTTATACGTTATACGTTATACGTTATACGTTATACGTTATACGTTATACGTTATACGTTATACGTTATACGTTATACGTTATACGTTATACGTTATACGTTATACGTTATACGTTATGCGTTATAGGATATACGTTATGCGTTATACGTTATACGTTATACGTTATACGTTATACGTTATACGTTATACGTTATACGTTATACGTTATACGACATACGTTATACGTTATACGTTATACGTTATACGTTATACGTTATACGTTATACGTTATACGTTATACGTTATACGTTATACGACATACGTTATACGTTATACGGTATACGTTATACGTTATACGTTATACGTTATACGTTATACGTTATACGTTATACGTTATACGTTATACGTTATACGTTATACGTTATACGTTATACGTTATACGTTATACGTTATACGTTATACGTTATACGTTATACGTTATACGTTATACGTTATACGTTATACGTTATACGTTATACGTTATACGTTATGCGTTATAGGATATACGTTATACGTTATACGTTATACGTTATACGTTGTACGTTATACGTTATACGTTATACGTTATACGTTATACGTTATACGTTATACGTTATACGTTATACGTTATACGTTATACGTTATACGTTATACGTTATACGTTATACGTTATACGTTATACGTTATACGACATACGTTATACGTTATACGTTATACGTTATACGTTATACGTTATACGTTATACGTTATACGTTATACGTTATACGTTATACGTTATACGTTATACGTTATACGTTATACGTTATACGTTATACGTTATACGTTATACGTTATACGTTATACGTTATACGCTATACGCTATACGCTATACGTTATACGTTATACGTTATACGTTATACGTTATACGTTATACGTTATACGTTATACGTTATACGTTATACGTTATACGTTATACGTTATACGTTATACGTTATACGTTATACGTTATACGTTATACGTTATGCGTTATACGTTATGCGTTATACGTTATGCGTTATACGTTATACGTTATACGTTATACGTTATACGTTATGCGTTATAGGATATACGTTATACGTTATACGTTATACGTTATACGTTATACGTTATACGTTATACGTTATACGTTATACGTTATACATTATACGTTATACGTTATACGTTATACGTTATACGTTATACGTTATACGTTATACGTTATATTATACGTTATACGTTATACGTTATACGTTATACGTTATACGTTATACGTTATACGTTATACATTATACGTTATACGCTATACGTTATACGTTATACATTATACGTTATACGTTATACGTTATACGTTATACGTTATACGTTATACGTTATACGTTATACGTTATATTATACGTTATACGTTATACGTTATACGTTATACGTTATACGTTATACGTTATACGTTATACGTTATACGTTATACGTTATACGTTATACGTTATACGTTATACGTTATACGTTATACGTTATACGTTATACGTTATACGTTATACGTTATACGTTATACGTTATACGTTATACGTTATACGTTATACGTTATACGACATACGTTATACGTTATACGTTATACGTTATACGTTATACGTTATACGTTATACGTTATACGTTATACGTTATACGTTATACGTTATACGTTATACGTTATACGTTATACGTTATACGTTATACGTTATACGTTATACGTTATACGTTATACGTTATACGTTATACGTTATACGTTATACGACATACGTTATACGTTATACGTTATACGTTATACGTTATACGTTATACGTTATACGTTATACGTTATACGTTATACGTTATACGTTATACGTTATACGTTATACGTTATACGTTATACGTTATACGTTATACGTTATACGTTATACGTTATACGTTATACGTTATACGTTATACGTTATACGTTATACGTTATACGTTATACGTTATACGTTATACGTTATACGTTATACGTTATACGTTATACGTTATACGTTATACGTTATACGACATACGTTATACGTTATACGTTATACGTTATACGTTATACGTTATACGTTATACGTTATACGTTATACGTTATACGTTATACGTTATACGTTATACGTTATACGTTATACGTTATACGTTATACGTTATACGTTATACGTTATACGTTATACGACATACGTTATACGTTATACGTTATACGTTATACGTTATACGTTATACGTTATACGTTATACGTTATACGTTATACGTTATACGTTATACGTTATACGTTATACGTTATACGTTATACGTTATACGTTATACGTTATACGTTATACGTTATACGTTATACGTTATACGTTATACGTTATACGTTATACGTTATACGTTATACATTATACGTTATACGTTATACGTTATACGTTATACGTTATACGTTATACGTTATACGACATACGTTATACGTTATACGTTATACGTTATACGTTATACGTTATACGTTATACGTTATACGTTATACGTTATACGTTATACGTTATACGTTATGCGTTATAGGATATACGTTATACGTTATACGTTGTACGTTATACGTTATACATTATACGTTATACGTTATACGTTATACGTTGGACGTTATACGTTATACGTTATACGTTATACGCTATACGTTATGCGTTATACGTTATACGTTATACGTTATACGTTGTACGTTATACGTTATACGTTATACGTTATACGTTATACGTTATACGTTATACGTTATACGTTATACGTTATACGTTATACGTTATACGTTATACGTTATACGTTATACGTTATACGTTATACGTTATACGTTATACGACATACGTTATACGTTATACGTTATACGTTATACGTTATACGTTATACGTTATACGTTATACGTTATACGTTATACGTTATACGTTATACGTTATACGTTATACGTTATACGTTATGCGTTATAGGATATACGTTATACGTTATACGTTATACGTTATACGTTGTACGTTATACGTTATACGTTATACGTTATACGTTATACGTTATACGTTATACGTTATACGTTATACGTTATACGTTATACGTTATACGTTATACGTTATACGTTATACGTTATACATTATACGTTATACGTTATACGTTTTACGTTATACGTTATACGTTATACGTTATACGTTATACGACATACGTTATACGTTATACGTTATACGTTATACGTTATACGTTATACGTTATACGTTATACGTTATACGTTATACGTTATACGTTATGCGTTATAGGATATACGTTACACGTTATACGTTGTACGTTATACGTTATACGTTGTACGTTATACGTTCTACGTTATACATTATACGTTAAACGTTGTACGTTATACGTTATACGTCATACGTTATACGTTATACGTTATACGTTATACGTTATACGTTCTACGTTATACGTTATACGTTATACGTTAAACGTTGTACGTTATACGTTATACGTTATACGTTATACGTTATACGTTATACGTTATGCGTTATACGTTATACGTTATACGTTATACGTTGTACGTTATACGTTATACGTTATACGTTATACGTTATACGTTATACGTTATACGTTATACGTTATACGTTATACGTAATATGTAATACGTCATACGTTTTACGTTAATCGTAATACGTTATATGTTATACGCTATGCGTTATACGTTATACGTTATACGTTATACGTTATACGTTATACGTTATACGTTATACGTTATACGTTATACGTTATACGTTATACGTTATACGTTATACGTTATACGTTGTACGTTATACGTTATACGTTATACGTTATACGTTACACGTTATACGTTATACGTTATACGTTATACGTTGGACGTTAGACGTTATACGTTATACGTTATACGCTATACGTTATACGTTATACGTTATACGTTATACGTAGTACGTTATACGTTATACGTTATACGTTATACGTTATACGTTATACGTTATACGTTATACGTTATACGTTATACGTTATACGTTATGCGTTATAGGATATACGTTATACGTTATACGTTGTACGTTATACGTTATACGTTGTACGTTATACGTTCTACGTTATACATTATACGTTAAACGTTGTACGTTACAAGTTATACGTCATACGTTATACGTTATACGTTATACGTTATACGTTCTACGTTCTACGTTATACGTTATACGTTAAACGTTGTACGTTATACGTTATACGTTATACGTTATACGTTATACGTTATACGTTATGCGTTATACGTTATACGTTATACGTTATACGTTATGCGTTATACGTTATACGTTATACGTTATACGTTATACGTTATACGTTATACGTTATACGTTATACGTTATACGTTATACGTTATACGTTATACGTTATACGTTATACGTTATACGTTATACGTTATACGTTATACGTTATACGTTATACGTTATGCGTTATAGGATATACGTTATACGTTATACGTTATACGTTATACGTTATACATTGTACGTTATACGTTATACGTTATACGTTATACGTTATACGTTATACGTTATACGTTATACGTTATACGTTATACGTTATACGTTATACGTTATACGTTATACATTATACGTTATACGTTATACGTTATACGTTATACGTTATACGTTATACGTTATACGTTATACGACATACGTTATACGTTATACGTTATACGTTATACGTTATACGTTATACGTTATGCGTTATACGTTATGCGTTATACGTTATGCGTTATACGTTATGCGTTATACGTTATACGTTATACGTTATGCGTTATAGGATATACGTTATACGTTATACGTTATACGTTATACGTTATACGTTATACGTTATACGTTATACGTTATACGCTATACGTTATACGTTATACGTTGTACGTTATACGTTATACGTTATACGTTATACGACATACGTTATACGTTATACGTTATACGTTATACGTTATACGTTATACGTTATACGATATGCGTTATACGTTACGCGTTATACGTTATGCGTTATACGTTATGCGTTATACGTTATACGTTATACGTTATGCGTTATAGGATATACGTTATACGTTATACGTTATACGTTATACGTTATACGTTATACGTTATACGTTATACGTTATACGTTATACATTATACGTTATACGTTATACGTTATACGTTATACGTTATACGTTATACGTTATACGACATACGTTATACGTTATACGTTATACGTTATACGTTATACGTTATACGTTATACGTTATACGTTATACGTTATACGTTATACGTTATACGTTATACGTTATACGTTATGCGTTATAGGATATACGTTATACGTTATACGTTGTACGTTATACGTTATACATTATACGTTATACGTTATACGTTGGACGTTATACGTTATACGTTATACGTTATACGCTATACGATATACGTTATACGTTATACGTTATACGTTATACGTTATACGTTATACGTTATACGTTATACGTTATACGTTATACGTTATACGTTATACGTTATACGTTATACGTTATACGTTATACGTTGTACGTTATACGTTATACGTTATACGTTATACGTTACACGTTATACGTTATACGTTATACGTTATACGTTATACGTTATACGTTATACGTTATACGTTATACGTTATGCGTTATAGGATATACGTTATACGTTATACGTTATACGTTATACGTTATACGTTATACGTTATACGTTATACGTTATACGACATACGTTATACGTTATACGTTATACGTTATACGTTATACGTTATACGTTATACGTTATACGTTATACGTTATACGTTATACGTTATACGTTATACGTTATGCGTTATACGTTATACGTTATACGTTATGCGTTATAGGATATACGTTATACGTTATACGTTATACGTTATACGTTGTACGTTATACGTTATACGTTATACGTTATACGTTATACGTTATACGTTATACGTTATACGTTATACGTTATACGTTATACGTTATACGTTATACGTTATACGTTATACGTTATACGTTATACGTTATGCGTTATACGTTATGCGTTATACGTTATGCGATATACGTTATACGTCATACGTTATACGTTATACGTTATACGTTATACGTTATACGTTATACCTTATACGTTATACGTTATACGTTATACGTTATACGTTATACGTTGTACGTTATACGTTATACGTTATACGTTGTACGTTATACTTTATACGTTATACGTTAAACATTGTACGTTATACGTTATACGTTATACGTTATACGTTATACGTTATACGTTATACGTTATACGTTATACGTTATACGTTATACGTTATACGTTATACGTTATACGTTATACGTTATACGTTATACGTTATGCGTTATAGGATATACGTTATACGTTATACGTTGTACGTTATACGTTATACATTATACGTTATACGTTATACGTTGGACGTTATACGTTATACGTTATACGTTATACGCTATACGATATACGTTATACGTTATACGTTATACGTTATACGTTATACGTTATACGTTATACGTTATACGTTATACGTTATACGTTATACGTTATACGTTATACGTTATACGTTATACGTTGTACGTTATACGTTATACGTTATACGTTATACGTTACACGTTATACGTTATACGTTATACGTTATACGTTATACGTTATACGTTATACGTTATACGTTATACGTTATGCGTTATAGGATATACGTTATACGTTATACGTTGTACGTTATACTTTATACGTTATACGTTATACGTTATACGTTATACGTTATACGTTATACGTTATACGTTATACGCTATACGTTATACGTTATACGTTATACGTTATACGTTATACGTTGTACGTTATACGTTATACGTTATACGTTATACGTTATACGTTATACGTTATACGTTATACGTTATACGTTATACGTTATACGTTATATGTTATACGTTATACGTTATACGTTATACGTTATACGTTATACGTTATACGTTATACGTTATACGTTATACGTTACACGTTATACGTTATACGTTATACTGTATACGTTATACGTTATACGTTATACGTTATACGTTATACGTTATACTGTATACGTTATACGTTATACGTTATACGTTATACGTTATACGTTATACGTTATACGTTATACGTTATACGTTATACGTTATACGTTATACGTTATACGTTATACGTTATACGTTATACGTTATACGTTATACGTTATACGTTATACGTTATACGTTATACGTTATACGTTATACGTTATACGTTATACATTATACGTTATACGCTATACGTTATACGTTATACGTTATACGTTAAACGTTGTACGTTATACGTTATTCGTCATACGTTATGCGTTATAGGATATACGTTATACGTTATACGTTGTACGTTATACGTTATACGTTGTACGTTATACGTTATACGTTATACGTTATACGTTATACGTTATACGTTATACGTTATACGTTATACGTTATACGTTATACGTTATACGTTATACGTTATACGTTATACGTTATACGTTATACGTTATACGTTATACGTTATACGTTATACGTTATACGTCATACGTTATACGATATACGTTATACGTTATACGTTATACGTTATACGTTATACGTTATACGTTATACGTTATACGTTACACGTTATACGTCATAAGTTATACGTTATACGTTATGCGTTATAGGATATAAGTTATACGTTATACGTTATACGTTATACGTTATACGTTGTACGTTATACGTTATACGTTATACGTTATACGTTATACGTTATACGTTATACGTTATACGTTATACGTTATGCGTCATACGTTATACGATATACGTTATACGTTATACGTTCTACGTTATACGTTATACGTTAAACATTGTACGTTATACGTTATACGTTATACGTTATACGTTATACGTTATACGTTATATGTTATACGTTATACGTTATACGTTATACGTTATACGTTATACGTTATACGTTATACGTTATACGTTATACGTTATACGTTATACGTTATACGTTATACGTTATACGTTATACGTTATACGTTATACGTTATACGTAATATGTAATACGTCATACGTTTTACGTTAATCGTTATACGTTATACGTTATACGCTATACGTTATACGTTATACGTTATACGTTATACGTTATACGTTATACGTTATACGTTATACGACATACGTTATACGTTATACGTTAAACGTTGTACGTTATACGTTATACGTCATCCGTTATACGTTATACGTTATACGTTATACGTTATACGTTATACGTTATGCGTTATACGTTATACGTTATACGTTATACGTTATACGTTATACGTTATACGTTATACGTTATACGTCATACGTTATACGTTATACGTTATACGTTATACGTTATACGTTATACGTTATACGTTCTACGTTATACGTTATACGTTAAACGTTGTACGTTATACGTTATACGTAATACGTTATACGTTATACTATATACGACATACGTTATACGTTATACGTTATACGTTATACGTTATACGTTATACGTTATACGTTATACGTTATATGTTATACGTTATACGTTATACGTTATGCGTTATAGGATATACGTTATACGTTATACGTTGTACGTTATATGTTATACGTTATACGTTATACGTTATACGTTATACGTTATACGTTATACGTTATACGTTATACGTTATACGTTACACGTTATACGTTATACGTTATACGTTATACGTTATACGTTATACGTTATATGTTATACGTTATACGTTATACGTTATGCGTTATAGGATATACGTTATACGTTATACGTTGTACGTTATACGTTATACGTTGTACGTTATACGTTCTACGTTATACGTTATACGTTAAACGATGTACGTTATACGTTATACGTGATACGTTATACGTTATACGTTACACGTTATACGTTCTACGTCATACGTTATACGTTAAACGTTGTACGTTATACGTTATACGTTATACGTTATACGTTATACGTTATACGTTATGCGTTATACGTTATACGTTATACGTTATACGTTATACGTTATACGTTATACGTTATACGTTATACGTTATACGTTATGCGTTATAGGATATACGTTATACGTTATACGTTGTACGTTATACGTTATACGTTGTACGTTATACGTTATACGTTATATGTTATACGTTATACGTTATACGTTATACGTTATACGTTATACGTTATACGTTATACGTTATACGTTATACGACATACGTTATACGTTATACGTTATACGTTATACGTTATACGTTATACGTTATACGTTATACGTTATACGTTATACGTTATACGTTATACGTTATACGTTATACGTTATACGTTATACGTTATACGTTATACGTTATGCGTTATAGGATATACGTTATACGTTATACGTTATACGTTATACGTTGTACGTTATACGTTATACGTTATACGTTATACGTTATACGTTATACGTTATACGTTATACGTTATACGTTATACGTTATACGTTATACGTTATACGTTATACGTTATACGTTATACGTTATACGTTATACGTTATGCGTTATACGTTATGCGTTATACGTTATGCGATATACGTTATACGTTATACGTTATACGTTATACGTTATACGTTATACGTTATACGTTATACCTTATACGTTATACGTTATACGTTATACGTTATACGTTATACGTTATACGTTATACGTTATGCGTTATACGTTACACGTTATACGTTATACGTTATACGTTATGCGTTATACGTTATGCGTTATACGTTATGCGTTATACGTTATGCGATATACGTTATACGTTATACGTTATACGTTATACGTTATACGTTATACGTTATACGTTATACGTTATACGTTATACGTTGTACGTTATACGTTATACGCTATACGTTATACGTTATACGTTATACGTTATACGTTATACGTTATACGTTATACGTTATACGTTATACGTTATACGTTATACGTTATACGTTATACGTTATACGTTATACGTTATACGTTATGCGTTATACGTTATGCGTTATACGTTATGCGTTATACGTTATGCGATATACGTTATACGTTATACGTTATACGTTATACGTTATACGTTATACGTTATACGTTATACCTTATACGTTATACGTTATACGTTATACGTTATACGTTATACGTTATACGTTATACGTTATACGTTATGCGTTATACGTTATACGTTATACGTTATGCGTTATACGTTATACGTTATACGTTATACGTTATACGTTATACGTTATACGTAATATGTAATACGTCATACGTTTTACGTTAATCGTTATACGTTATACGTTATACGCTATACGTTATACGTTATACGTTATACGTTATACGTTATACGTTATACGTTATACGTTATATGTTATACGTTATACGTTATACGTTATACGTTATACGTTATACGTTATACGTTATGCGTTATAGGATATAAGTTATACGTTATACGTTATACGTTATACGTTGTACGTTATACGTTATACGTTATACGTTATATGTTATACGTTATACGTTATGCGTTATAGGATATACGTTATACGTTATACGTTATACGTTATACGTTGTACGTTATACGTTATACGTTATACGTTATACGTTATACGTTATACGTTATACGTTATACGTTATACGTTATACGTTATACGTTATACGTTATACGTTATACGTTATACGTTATGCGTTATAGGATATACGTTATACGTTATACGTTATACGTTATACGTTGTACGTTATACGTTATACGTTATACGTTATACGTTATACGTTATACGTTATACGTTATACGTTATACGTTATACGTTATACGTTATACGTTATACGTTATACGTCATACGTTATATGATATACGTTATACGTTATACGTTCTACGTTATACGTTATACGTTATACGTTATACGTTATACGTTATACGTTATAGGTTATGCGTTATAGGATATACGTTATACGTTATACGTTATACGTTATACGTTGTACGTTATACGTTATACGTTATACGTTATACGTTATACGTTATACGTTATACGTTATACGTTATACGTTATACGTTATACGTTATACGTTATACGTTATACGTTATACGTTATACGTTACACGTTATACGTTATACGTTATACGTTATACGTTATACGTCATACGTTATACGATATACGTTATACGTTATACGTTCTACGTTATACGTTATACGTTATACGTTATACGTTATACGTTATACGTTATACCTTTTGCGTTATAGGATATACGTTATACGTTATACGTTATACGTTATACGTTGTACGTTATACGTTATACGTTATACGTTATACTTTATACGTTATACGTTATACGTTATACGTTATACGTTATACGTTATACGTTATACGTTATACGTTATACGTTATACGTTATGCGTTATAGGATATACGTTATACGTTATACGTTATACGTTATACGTTGTACGTTATACGTTATACGTTATACGTTATACGTTATACGTTATACGTTATACGTTATACGTTATACGTTATACGTTATACGTTATACGTTATACGTTATACGTTGTACGTTACACGTTATACGTTATACGTTATACGTTATACGTTATACGTTATGCGTTATAGGATATAAGTTATACGTTATACGTTATACGTTATACGTTGTACGTTATACGTTATACGTTATACGTTATACGTTATACGTTATACGTTATACGTTATACGTTATACGTTATACGTCATACGTTATACGATATACGTTATACGTTATACGTTCTACGTTATACGTTATACGTTAAACATTGTACGTTATACGTTATACGTTATACGTTATACGTTATACGTTATACGTTATACGTTATACGTTATACGTTATACGTTATACGTTATACGTTATGCGTTATACGTTATGCGTTATACGTTATGCGTTATACGTTATGCGATATACGTTATACGTTATACGTTATACGTTATACGTTATACGTTATACGTTATACGTTATACCTTATACGTTATACGTTATACGTTATACGTTATACGTTATACGTTATACGTTATACGTTATACGTTATGCGTTATACGTTATACGTTATACGTTATGCGTTATACGTTATACGTTATACGTTATACGTTATACGTTATACGTTATACGTAATATGTAATACGTCATACGTTTTACGTTAATCGTTATACGTTATACGTTATACGCTATACGTTATACGTTATACGTTATACGTTATACGTTATACGTTATACGTTATACGTTATATGTTATACGTTATACGTTATACGTTATACGTTATACGTTATACGTTATACGTTATGCGTTATAGGATATAAGTTATACGTTATACGTTATACGTTATACGTTGTACGTTATACGTTATACGTTATACGTTATATGTTATACGTTATACGTTATGCGTTATAGGATATACGTTATACGTTATACGTTATACGTTATACGTTGTACGTTATACGTTATACGTTATACGTTATACGTTATACGTTATACGTTATACGTTATACGTTATACGTTATACGTTATACGTTATACGTTATACGTTATACGTTATACGTTATGCGTTATAGGATATACGTTATACGTTATACGTTATACGTTATACGTTGTACGTTATACGTTATACGTTATACGTTATACGTTATACGTTATACGTTATACGTTATACGTTATACGTTATACGTTATACGTTATACGTTATACGTTATACGTCATACGTTATATGATATACGTTATACGTTATACGTTCTACGTTATACGTTATACGTTATACGTTATACGTTATACGTTATACGTTATAGGTTATGCGTTATAGGATATACGTTATACGTTATACGTTATACGTTATACGTTGTACGTTATACGTTATACGTTATACGTTATACGTTATACGTTATACGTTATACGTTATACGTTATACGTTATACGTTATACGTTATACGTTATACGTTATACGTTATACGTTATACGTTACACGTTATACGTTATACGTTATACGTTATACGTTATACGTCATACGTTATACGATATACGTTATACGTTATACGTTCTACGTTATACGTTATACGTTATACGTTATACGTTATACGTTATACGTTATACCTTTTGCGTTATAGGATATACGTTATACGTTATACGTTATACGTTATACGTTGTACGTTATACGTTATACGTTATACGTTATACTTTATACGTTATACGTTATACGTTATACGTTATACGTTATACGTTATACGTTATACGTTATACGTTATACGTTATACGTTATGCGTTATAGGATATACGTTATACGTTATACGTTATACGTTATACGTTGTACGTTATACGTTATACGTTATACGTTATACGTTATACGTTATACGTTATACGTTATACGTTATACGTTATACGTTATACGTTATACGTTATACGTTATACGTTGTACGTTACACGTTATACGTTATACGTTATACGTTATACGTTATACGTTATGCGTTATAGGATATAAGTTATACGTTATACGTTATACGTTATACGTTGTACGTTATACGTTATACGTTATACGTTATACGTTATACGTTATACGTTATACGTTATACGTTATACGTTATACGTCATACGTTATACGATATACGTTATACGTTATACGTTCTACGTTATACGTTATACGTTAAACATTGTACGTTATACGTTATACGTTATACGTTATACGTTATACGTTATACGTTATATGTTATACGTTATACGTTATACGTTATACGTTATACGTTATACGTTATACGTTATACGTTATACGTTATACGTTATACGTTATACGTTATACGTTATACGTTATACGTTGTACGTTATACGTTATACGTTATACGTTATACGTTATACGTTATACGTTATACGTTATACGTTATACGTTATACGTTATACGTTATACGTTATACGTTATACGTTATACGTTATACGTTATACGTTATACGTTATACGTTATACGTTATACGTTATACGTTATACGTTATACGTTATACATTATACGTTATACGCTATACGTTATACGTTATACGTTATACGTTAAACGTTGTACGTTATACGTTATACGTCATACGTTATGCGTTATAGGATATACGTTATACGTTATACGTTGTACGTTATACGTTATACGTTGTACGTTATACGTTATACGTTATACGTTATACGTTATACGTTATACGTTATACGTTATACGTTATACGTTATACGTTATACGTTATACGTTATACGTTATACGTTATACGTTATACGTTATACGTTATACGTTATACGTTATACGTTATACGTTATACGTCATACGTTATACGATATACGTTATACGTTATACGTTATACGTTATACGTTATACGTTATACGTTATACGTTATACGTTACACGTTATACGTCATAAGTTATACGTTATACGTTATGCGTTATAGGATATAAGTTATACGTTATACGTTATACGTTATAAGTTATACGTTGTACGTTATACGTTATACGTTATACGTTATACGTTATACGTTATACGTTATACGTTATACGTTATACGTTATGCGTCATACGTTATACGATATACGTTATACGTTATACGTTCTACGTTATACGTTATACGTTCTACGTTATACGTTATACGTTAAACATTGTACGTTATACGTTATACGTTATACGTTATACGTTATACGTTATACGTTATATGTTATACGTTATACGTTATACGTTATACGTTATACGTTATACGTTATACGTTATACGTTATACGTTATACGTTATACGTTATACGTTATACGTTATACGTTATACGTTATACGTAATATGTAATACGTCATACGTTTTACGTTAATCGTTATACGTTATACGTTATACGCTATACGTTATACGTTATACGTTATACGTTATACGTTATACGTTATACGTTATACGTTATACGACATACGTTATACGTTATACGTTAAACGTTGTACGTTATACTTTATACGTCATCCGTTATACGTTATACGTTATACGTTATACGTTATACGTTATACGTTATGCGTTATACGTTATACGTTATACGTTATACGTTATACGTTATACGTTATACGTTATACGTTATACGTCATACGTTATACGTTATACGTTATACGTTATACGTTATACGTTATACGTTATACGTTCTACGTTATACGTTATACGTTAAACGTTGTACGTTATACGTTATACGTAATACGTTATACGTTATACTATATACGACATACGTTATACGTTATACGTTATACGTTATACGTTATACGTTATACGTTATACGTTATACGTTATATGTTATACGTTATACGTTATACGTTATGCGTTATAGGATATACGTTATACGTTATACGTTGTACGTTATATGTTATACGTTATACGTTATACGTTATACGTTATACGTTATACGTTATACGTTATACGTTATACGTTATACGTTACACGTTATACGTTATACGTTATACGTTATACGTTATACGTTATACGTTATATGTTATACGTTATACGTTATACGTTATGCGTTATAGGATATACGTTATACGTTATACGTTGTACGTTATACGTTATACGTTGTACGTTATACGTTCTACGTTATACGTTATACGTTAAACGATGTACGTTATACGTTATACGTGATACGTTATACGTTATACGTTACACGTTATACGTTCTACGTCATACGTTATACGTTAAACGTTGTACGTTATACGTTATACGTTATACGTTATACGTTATACGTTATACGTTATGCGTTATACGTTATACGTTATACGTTATACGTTATACGTTATACGTTATACGTTATACGTTATACGTTATACGTTATGCGTTATAGGATATACGTTATACGTTATACGTTGTACGTTATACGTTATACGTTGCACGTTATACGTTATACGTTATATGTTATACGTTATACGTTATACGTTATACGTTATACGTTATACGTTATACGTTATACGTTATACGTTATACGTTACACGTTATACGTTATACGTTATACTGTATACGTTATACGTTATACGTTATACGTTATACGTTATACGTTATACGTTATACGTTATACGTTATACGTTATACGTTATACGTTATACGTTATACGTTATACGTTATACGTTATACGTTATACTGTATACGTTATACGTTATACGTTATACGTTATACGTTATACTGTATACGTTATACGTTATACGTTATACGTTATACGTTATACGTTATACGTTATACGTTATACGTTATACGTTATACGTTATATGTTATACGTTATACGTTATACGTTATACGTTATACGTTATACGTTATACGTTATACGTTATACGTTATACGTTACACGTTATACGTTATACGTTATACTGTATACGTTATACGTTATACGTTATACGTTATACGTTATACGTTATACTGTATACGTTATACGTTATACGTTATACGTTATACGTTATACGTTATACGTTATACGTTATACGTTATACGTTATACGTTATACGTTATACGTTATACGTTATACGTTAGACGCTATACGTTATACGTTATACGTTATACATTATACGTTATACGTTATACGTTATACGTTATACGTTATACGTTATACGTTATACGTTATACGTTATACGTTATACGTTATACGACATACGTTATACGTTATACGTTATACGTTATACGTTATACGTTATACGATATACGTTATACGTTATACGTTATACGTTATACTATATACGACATACGTTATACGTTATACGTTATACGTTATACGTTATACGTTATACGTTATACGTTATACGTTATATGTTATACGTTATACGTTATACGTTATGCGTTATAGGATATACGTTATACGTTATACGTTATACGTTATACGTTATACGTTATACGTTATACGACATACGTTATACGTTATACGTTATACGTTATACGTTATACGTTATACGTTATACGTTATACGTTATACGTTATACGTTATACGTTATACGTCACACGTAATATGTAATACGTCATACGTTTTACGTTAATCGTTATACGTTATACGTTACACGCTATACGTTATACGTTAAACGTTATACGATATACGTTATGCGTTATAGGATATACGTTATACGTTATACGCTATACGTTATACGTTATACGTTATACGCTATACGTTATACGTTATACGTTATACGTTACACGTTATACGTTACACGTTATACGTTATACGTTATAATGTATACGTTATGCGTTATACGCTATACGTTATGCGTTATAGGATATACGTTATGCGTTATAGGATATACGTTATACTTTATACGTTGTACGTTATACGTTATACGTTATGCGTTATACGTCATGCGTTATACGTCTTACGTTATACGTTATACGTTATACGTTATACGTTATACGTTATACGTTATACGTTGTACGTTATACGTTATACGTTGTACGTTATACGTTCTACGTTATACGTTATACGTTAAACGTTGTACGTTATACGTTATACGTCATACGTTATAGGTTATACGTTATAGGTTATACGTTCTACGTTATACGTTATACGTTATACGTTATACGTTATACGTTATACGTTATACGTTATTCGTAATACGTAATACGTCATACGTTTTACGTTAATCGTTATACGTTATACGTTATACGCTATACGTTATACGTTATACGTTATACGTTATACGTTATACGTTATACGTTATACGTTATACGTTATACGTTATACGTTATACGTTATACGTTATACGTTATACGTTATACGTTATACGTTATACGTTATACGTTATACGTTATACGTTATAAGTTATACGTTATACGTTACACGTTATACGTTATACGTTATACGTTAGACGCTATACGTTATACGTTATACGTTATACGTTATACGTTATACGTTATACGTTATACGTTATACGTTATACGTTATACGTTATACGTTATACGTTATACGTTATACGTTATACGTTATACGTTATACGTTATACGTTATACGTTATACGTTATACGTTATACGTTATACGTTATACGTTATACGTTATACGTTATACGTTATACGTTATACGTTATACGTTATACGTTATACGTTATGCGTTATAGGATATACGTTATACGTTATACGTTGTACGTTATACGTTATACGCTATGCGTTATACGTAATGCGATACACGTTATACGTTATACGTTATACGATATACGCTATACATTATACGTTATACGTTATACGTTATACGTTATACGTTATACGTTATACGTTATACGTTATACGTTATACGTTATACGTTATGCGACATACGTTATACGTTATACGTTATACGTTATACGTTATACGTTATACGTTATACGTTATACGTTATACGTTATACGTTATACGTTATACGTTATACGTTATACGTTATACGTTATACGTTATACGTTATGCGTTATAGGATATACGTTATACGTTATACGTTGTACGTTATACGTTATACGTTATACGTTAAACGTTGTACGTTATACGTTATACGTCATACGTTATACGCTATACGTTATACGTTATACGTTCTACGTTATACGTTATACGTTAAACGTTGTACGTTATACGTTATACGTTATACGTTATGCGTTATACGTTATACGTTATACGTTATACGTTATACGTTATACGTTATACGTTATACGTTATACGTTATACGTTATACGTTATACGTTATGCGTTATAGTATATACGTTATACGTTATACGTTGTACGTTATACGTTATACGTTGTACGTTATACGTTCTACGTTATACGTTATACGTTAAACGTTGTACGTTATACGTTATACATCATACGTTATACGTTATACGTTATACGTTATACGTTCTACGTTATACGTTCTACGTTATACGTAATACGTTATACGTTATACGTTATACGTTATACGTTATACGTTATACGATATACGTTATACGTTATACGTTGTACGTTATACGTTATACGTTATACGTTACACGTTATACGTTATACGTTATACGTTATACGTTATACGTTATACGTTATACGTTATACGTTATACGTTATACGTTATACGTTATACGTTATACGTTATACGTTATACGTTATACGTTATACGTTATACGTTATACGTTATACGTTATACGTTATACTTTATGCGTTATAGTATATACGTTATACGTTATACGTTATACGTTATACGTTATGCGACATACGTTATACGTTATACGTTATACGTTATACGTTATACGTTATACGTTATACGTTATACGTTATACGTTATACGTTATACGTTATACGTTATACGTTATACGTTATACGTTATACGTTATACGTTATACGTTATACGTTATACGTTATACGTTATACGTTATGCGTTATAGGATATACGTTATACGTTATACGTTGTACGTTATACGTTATACGTTATACGTTAAACGTTGTACGTTATACGTTATACGTCATACGTTATACGTTATACGTTATACGTTATACGTTCTACGTTATACGTTACACGTTAAACGTTGTACGTTATACGTTATACGTTATACGTTATGCGTTATACGTTATACGTTATACGTTATACGTTATACGTTATACGTTATACGTTATACGTTATACGTTATACGTTATACGTTATACGTTATACGTTATGCGTTATAGTATATACGTTATACGTTATACGTTGTACGTTATACGTTATACGTTGTACGTTATACGTTCTACGTTATACGTTATACGTTAAACGTTGTACGTTATACGTTATACATCATACGTTATACGTTATACGTTATACGTTATACGTTCTACGTTATACGTTATACGTTATACGTTATACGTTATACGTTATACGTTATACGTTATACGTTATACGTTATACGTTATACGATATACGTTATACGTTATACGTTAGACGTTGTACGTTATACGTTATACGTTATACGTTATACGTTATACGTTAGACGTTGTACGTTATACGTTATATGTTATACGTTATACATTATACGTTATACGTTATACGTTATGCGTTATAGGATATACGTTATACGTTATACGTTGTACGTTATACGTTATACGTTATACTTTATACGTTATACGTTATACGTTATACGTTATACGTTATATGTTATACGTTATACGTTATACGTTATTCGTAATACGTAATACGTCATACGTTTTACGTTAATCGTTATACGTTATACGTTATACGCTATACGTTATACGTTATACGTTATACGTTATACGTTATACGTTATACGTTATACGTTATACGTTATACGTTATACGTTATACGTTATACGTTATACGTTATACGTTATACGTTATACGTTATACGTTATACGTTATACGTTATACGTTATAAGTTATACGTTATACGTTATACGTTATACGTTATACGTTATACGTTAGACGCTATACGTTATACGTTATACGTTATACGTTATACGTTATACGTTATACGTTATACGTTATACGTTATACGATATACGTTATACGTTAGACGTTGTACGTTATACGTTATACGTTATACGTTATACGTTAGACGCTATACGTTATACGTTATACGTTATACGTTAAACGTTATACGTTATACGTTATACGTTATACGTTATACGTTATACGTTATACGTTATACGTTATACGTTATACGTTATACGTTATACGTTATACGTTATACGTTATACGTTATACGTTATACGTTATACGTTATACGTTATACGTTATACGTTATACGTTATACGTTATACGTTATACGTTATACGTTATACGTTATGCGTTATAGGATATACGTTATACGTTATACGTTGTACGTTATACGTTATACGCTATGCGTTATACGTAATGCGATACACGTTATACGTTATACGTTATACGATATACGCTATACATTATACGTTATACGTTATACGTTATACGTTATACGTTATACGTTATACGTTATACGTTATACGTTATACGTTATACGTTATACGTTATACGTTATACGTTATACGTTATACGTTATAAGTTATACGTTATACGTTATACGTTATACGTTATACGTTATACGTTAGACGCTATACGTTATACGTTATACGTTATACGTTAAACGTTATACGTTATACGTTATACGTTATACGTTATACGTTATACGTTATACGTTATACGTTATACGTTATACGTTATACGTTATACGTTATACGTTATACGTTATACGTTATACGTTATACGTTATACGTTATACGTTATACGTTATACGTTATACGTTATACGTTATGCGTTATAGGATATACGTTATACGTTATACGTTGTACGTTATACGTTATACGCTATGCGTTATACGTAATGCGATACACGTTATACGTTATACGTTATACGATATACGCTATACATTATACGTTATACGTTATACGTTATACGTTATACGTTATACGTTATACGTTATACGTTATACGTTATACGTTATACGTTATACGTTATACGTTATACGTTATACGTTATACGTTATACGTTATACGTTATACGTTATACGTTATACGTTATAAGTTATACGTTATACGTTATACGTTATACGTTATACGTTATACGTTAGACGCTATACGTTATACGTTATACGTTATACGTTATACGTTATACGTTATACGTTATACGTTATACGTTATACGATATACGTTATACGTTATACGTTATACGTTACACGTTATACGTTATACGTTATACGTTATACGTTATACGTTATACGTTATGCGTTATAGGATATACGTTATACGTTATACGTTGTACGTTATACGTTATACGCTATGCGTTATACGTAATGCGATACACGTTATACGTTATACGTTATACGATATACGCTATACATTATACGTTATACGTTATACGTTATACGTTATACGTTATACGTTATACGTTATACGTTATACGTTATACGTTATACGTTATGCGACATACGTTATACGTTATACGTTATACGTTATACGTTATACGTTATACGTTATACGTTATACGTTATACGTTATACGTTATACGTTATACGTTATACGTTATACGTTATACGTTATACGTTATACGTTATACGTTATACGTTATACGTTATACGTTATACGTTATACGTTATACGTTATGCGTTATAGGATATACGTTATACGTTATCCGTTGTACGTTATACGTTATACGTTATACGTTAAACGTTGTACGTTATACGTTATACGTCATACGTTATACGTTATACGTTATACGTTATACGTTCTACGTTATACGTTATACGTTAAACGTTGTACGTTATACGTTATACGTTATACGTTATGCGTTATACGTTATACGTTATACGTTATACGTTATACGTTATACGTTATACGTTATACGTTATACGTTATACGTTATACGTTATACGTTATACGTTATACGTTATGCGTTATAGTATATACGTTATACGTTATACGTTGTACGTTATACGTTATACGTTGTACGTTATACGTTCTACGTTATACGTTATACGTTAAACGTTGTACGTTATACGTTATACATCATACGTTATACGTTATACGTTATACGTTATACGTTCTACGTTATACGTTATACGTTATACGTTATACGTTATACGTTATACGTTATACGTTATACGTTATACGTTATACGTTATACGATATACGTTATACGTTATACGTTGTACGTTATACGTTATACGTTATACGTTAGACGTTATACGTTATACGTTATACGTTATACGTTATACGTTATACGTTATACGTTATACGTTATACGTTATACGTTATACGTTATACGTTATACGTTATACGTTATACGTTATACGTTATACGTTATACGTTATACGTTATACGTTATACGTTATACGTTATACGTTATACGTTATACGTTATACGTTATACGTTATACGTTATACGTTATACGTTATAAGTTATACGTTATACGTTATACGTTATACGTTATACGTTATACGTTAGACGCTATACGTTATACGTTATACGTTATACGTTAAACGTTATACGTTATACGTTATACGTTATACGTTATACGTTATACGTTATACGTTATACGTTATACGTTATACGTTATACGTTATACGTTATACGTTATACGTTATACGTTATACGTTATGCGTTATAGGATATACGTTATACGTTATACGTTGTACGTTATACGTTATACGTTATACGTTAAACGTTGTACGTTATACGTTATACGTCATACGTTATACGTTATACGTTATACGTTATACGTTCTACGTTATACGTTATACGTTAAACGTTGTACGTTATACGTTATACGTTATACGTTATGCGTTATACGTTATACGTTATACGTTATACGTTATACGTTATACGTTATACGTTATACGTTATACGTTATACGTTATACGTTATACGTTATACGTTATGCGTTATAGTATATACGTTATACGTTATACGTTGTACGTTATACGTTATACGTTGTACGTTATACGTTCTACGTTATACGTTATACGTTAAACGTTGTACGTTATACGTTATACATCATACGTTATACGTTATACGTTATACGTTATACGTTCTACGTTATACGTTCTACGTTATACGTTATACGTTATACGTTATACGTTATACGTTATACGTTATACGTTATACGATATACGTTATACGTTATACGTTGTACGTTATACGTTATACGTTATACGTTATACGTTATACGTTATACGTTATACGTTATACGTTATGCGTTATACGTTATACGTTATACGTTATACGTTATACGTTATACGTTATACGTTATACGTTATACGTTATACGTTATACGTTATACGTTATGCGTTATAGTATATACGTTATACGTTATACGTTGTACGTTATACGTTATACGTTGTACGTTATACGTTCTACGTTATACGTTATACGTTAAACGTTGTACGTTATACGTTATACATCATACGTTATACGTTATACGTTATACGTTATACGTTCTACGTTATACGTTCTACGTTATACGTTATACGTTATACGTTATACGTTATACGTTATACGTTATACGTTATACGATATACGTTATACGTTATACGTTGTACGTTATACGTTGTACGTTATACGTTATACGTTATACGTTATACGTTATACGTTATACGTTATACGTTATACGTTATACGTTATACGTTATACGTTATACGTTATACGTTATACGTTATACGTTATACGTTATACGTTATACGTTATACGTTATACTTTATGCGTTATAGTATATACGTTATACGTTATACGTTATACGTTATACGTTATGCGACATACGTTATACGTTATACGTTATACGTTATACGTTATACGTTATACGTTATACGTTATACGTTATACGTTATACGTTATACGTTATACGTTATACGTTATACGTTATACGTTATACGTTATACGTTATACGTTATACGTTATACGTTATACGTTATACGTTATGCGTTATAGGATATACGTTATACGTTATACGTTGTACGTTATACGTTATACGTTATACGTTAAACGTTGTACGTTATACGTTATACGTCATACGTTATACGTTATACGTTATACGTTATACGTTATACGTTACACGTTATACGTTATACGTTATACGTTATACGTTATACGTTATACGTTATGCGTTATAGGATATACGTTATACGTTATACGTTGTACGTTATACGTTATACGCTATGCGTTATACGTAATGCGATACACGTTATACGTTATACGTTATACGATATACGCTATACATTATACGTTATACGTTATACGTTATACGTTATACGTTATACGTTATACGTTATACGTTATACGTTATACGTTATACGTTATGCGACATACGTTATACGTTATACGTTATACGTTATACGTTATACGTTATACGTTATACGTTATACGTTATACGTTATACGTTATACGTTATACGTTATACGTTATACGTTATACGTTATACGTTATACGTTATACGTTATACGTTATACGTTATACGTTATACGTTATACGTTATACGTTATGCGTTATAGGATATACGTTATACGTTATCCGTTGTACGTTATACGTTATACGTTATACGTTAAACGTTGTACGTTATACGTTATACGTCATACGTTATACGTTATACGTTATACGTTATACGTTCTACGTTATACGTTATACGTTAAACGTTGTACGTTATACGTTATACGTTATACGTTATGCGTTATACGTTATACGTTATACGTTATACGTTATACGTTATACGTTATACGTTATACGTTATACGTTATACGTTATACGTTATACGTTATACGTTATACGTTATGCGTTATAGTATATACGTTATACGTTATACGTTGTACGTTATACGTTATACGTTGTACGTTATACGTTCTACGTTATACGTTATACGTTAAACGTTGTACGTTATACGTTATACATCATACGTTATACGTTATACGTTATACGTTATACGTTCTACGTTATACGTTATACGTTATACGTTATACGTTATACGTTATACGTTATACGTTATACGTTATACGTTATACGTTATACGATATACGTTATACGTTATACGTTGTACGTTATACGTTATACGTTATACGTTAGACGTTATACGTTATACGTTATACGTTATACGTTATACGTTATACGTTATACGTTATACGTTATACGTTATACGTTATACGTTATACGTTATACGTTATACGTTATACGTTATACGTTATACGTTATACGTTATACGTTATACGTTATACGTTATACGTTATACGTTATACGTTATACGTTATACGTTATACGTTATACGTTATACGTTATACGTTATAAGTTATACGTTATACGTTATACGTTATACGTTATACGTTATACGTTAGACGCTATACGTTATACGTTATACGTTATACGTTAAACGTTATACGTTATACGTTATACGTTATACGTTATACGTTATACGTTATACGTTATACGTTATACGTTATACGTTATACGTTATACGTTATACGTTATACGTTATACGTTATACGTTATGCGTTATAGGATATACGTTATACGTTATACGTTGTACGTTATACGTTATACGTTATACGTTAAACGTTGTACGTTATACGTTATACGTCATACGTTATACGTTATACGTTATACGTTATACGTTCTACGTTATACGTTATACGTTAAACGTTGTACGTTATACGTTATACGTTATACGTTATGCGTTATACGTTATACGTTATACGTTATACGTTATACGTTATACGTTATACGTTATACGTTATACGTTATACGTTATACGTTATACGTTATACGTTATGCGTTATAGTATATACGTTATACGTTATACGTTGTACGTTATACGTTATACGTTGTACGTTATACGTTCTACGTTATACGTTATACGTTAAACGTTGTACGTTATACGTTATACATCATACGTTATACGTTATACGTTATACGTTATACGTTCTACGTTATACGTTCTACGTTATACGTTATACGTTATACGTTATACGTTATACGTTATACGTTATACGTTATACGATATACGTTATACGTTATACGTTGTACGTTATACGTTATACGTTATACGTTATACGTTATACGTTATACGTTATACGTTATACGTTATGCGTTATACGTTATACGTTATACGTTATACGTTATACGTTATACGTTATACGTTATACGTTATACGTTATACGTTATACGTTATACGTTATGCGTTATAGTATATACGTTATACGTTATACGTTGTACGTTATACGTTATACGTTGTACGTTATACGTTCTACGTTATACGTTATACGTTAAACGTTGTACGTTATACGTTATACATCATACGTTATACGTTATACGTTATACGTTATACGTTCTACGTTATACGTTCTACGTTATACGTTATACGTTATACGTTATACGTTATACGTTATACGTTATACGTTATACGATATACGTTATACGTTATACGTTGTACGTTATACGTTGTACGTTATACGTTATACGTTATACGTTATACGTTATACGTTATACGTTATACGTTATACGTTATACGTTATACGTTATACGTTATACGTTATACGTTATACGTTATACGTTATACGTTATACGTTATACGTTATACGTTATACTTTATGCGTTATAGTATATACGTTATACGTTATACGTTATACGTTATACGTTATGCGACATACGTTATACGTTATACGTTATACGTTATACGTTATACGTTATACGTTATACGTTATACGTTATACGTTATACGTTATACGTTATACGTTATACGTTATACGTTATACGTTATACGTTATACGTTATACGTTATACGTTATACGTTATACGTTATACGTTATGCGTTATAGGATATACGTTATACGTTATACGTTGTACGTTATACGTTATACGTTATACGTTAAACGTTGTACGTTATACGTTATACGTCATACGTTATACGTTATACGTTATACGTTATACGTTATACGTTATACGTTATACGTTATACGTTATACGTTATACGTTATACGTTATACGTTATGCGTTATAGTATATACGTTATACGTTATACGTTGTACGTTATACGTTATACGTTGTACGTTATACGTTCTACGTTATACGTTATACGTTAAACGTTGTACGTTATACGTTATACATCATACGTTATACGTTATACGTTATACGTTATACGTTCTACGTTATACGTTATACGTTATACGTTATACGTTATACGTTATACGTTATACGTTATACGTTATACGTTATACGTTATACGATATACGTTACACGTTATACGTTGTACGTTATACGTTATACGTTATACGTTATACGTTATACGTTATACGTTATACGTTATACGTTATACGTTATACGTTATACGTTATACGTTATACGTTATACGTTATACGTTATACGTTATACGTTATACGTTATACGTTATACTTTATGCGTTATAGTATATACGTTATACGTTATACGTTGAACGTTATACGTTATACGTTGTACGTTATACGTTATACGTTATACGTTATGCGTTATACGTTATACGTTATACGTTATACGTTATACGTTATACGTTATACGTTATACGTTATACGTTATACGTTATACGTTATACGTTATACGTTATGCGTTATAGTATATACGTTATACGTTATACGTTGTACGTTATACGTTATACGTTGTACGTTATACGTTCTACGTTATACGTTATACGTTAAACGTTGTACGTTATACGTTATACATCATACGTTATACGTTATACGTTATACGTTATACGTTCTACGTTATACGTTATACGTTATACGTTATACGTTATACGTTATACGTTATACGTTATACGTTATACGTTATACGTTATACGTTATACGTTATACGATATACGTTGTACGTTATACGTTGTACGTTATACGTTATACGTTATACGTTATACGTTATACGTTATACGTTATACGTTATACGTTATACGTTATACGTTATACGTTATACGTTATGCGTTATAGGATATACGTTATACGTTATACGTTGTACATTATACGTTATACGTTGTACGTTATACGTTCTACGTTATACATTATACGTTATACGTTATACGTTATACGTTATGCGTCATAGGATATACGTTATACGTTATACGTTATACGTTATACGTTGTACGTTATACGTTATACGTTATACGTTATACGTTATACGTTATACGTTATACGTTATACGTTATACGTTATACGTTATACGTTATACGTTATACGTTATACGTTATACGTTATACATTATACGTTATACGTTATACGTTATACGTTATACGTTATACGTTATACGTTATACGTCCTACGTTATACATTATACGTTAAACGTTGTACGTTATACGTTATACGTTATACGTTATACGTTATACGTTATACGTTATGCGTTATACGTTATACGTTATACGTTATGCGTTATACGTTATACGTTGTACGTTATACGTTATACGTTATACGTAATATGTAATACGTCATACGTTTTACGTTATACGTTATGCGTTATAGGATACACGTTATACGTTATACGTTGTACGTTATACGTTATACGTTATACGTTAAACGTTGTACGTTATACGTTATACGTTGTACGTTATACGTTATACGTTATACGTTAAACGTTGTACGTTATACGTTATACGTCTTACGTTATACGTTATACGTTATACGTTATACGTTCTACGTTATACGTTATACGTTAAACGTTGTACGTTATACGTTATACGTTATACGTTATGCGTTATACGTTATACGTTATACGTTATACGTTATACGTTATACGTTATACGTTATACGTTATACGTTATACGTTATACGTTATACGTTATACGTTATACGTTATACGTTATGCGTTATACATTACACGTTATACGTTATACGTTATACGTTATACGTTATACGTTATACGTTATACGTTATACGTTATACGTTATACGTTATACGTTATGCGTTATAGGATATACGTTATACGTTATACGTTGCACGTTATACGTTATACGTTATGCGTTATACGTCATGCGATATACGTTATAAGTTATACGTTATACGTTATACGTTATACATTATACGTTATACGTTATACGTTATACGTTATACGTTATACGTTATACGTTATACGTTATACGTTATACGTTATACGTTATACGTTATACGTTATACGTTATACGTTATACATTATACGTTATACGTTATACGTTATACGTTATACGTTATACGTTATATGTTATACGTTATACGTTATACGACATACGTTATACGTTATACGTTAGACGTTATACGTTATACGTTATAAGTTATACGTTATACGTTATACGTTATACGTTATGCGTTATAGGATATACGTTATACGTTATACGTTGTACGTTATACGTTATACGTTGTACGTTATACGTTCTACGTTATACGTTATACGTTAAACATTGTACGTTACACGTCATACGTTATACGTTATACGTTATACGTTATACGTTCTACGTTATACGTTATACGTTATACGTTATACGTTATACGTTATACGTTATACGTTATACGTTATACGTTATACGTTATACGATATACGTTATACGTTATACGTTGTACGTTATACGTTATACGTTATACGTTAGACGTTATACGTTATACGTTATGCGTTATAGGATATACGTTATACGTTATACGTTGTACGTTATACGTTATACGTTATATGTTATACGTCATGCGATATACGTTATACGTTATTCGTTATACGGTATACGTTAAACGTTGTACGTTATACGTTATACGTTATACGTTATACGTTATACGTTGTACGGTATACGTTATACGTTATACGTTATACGCTATACGTTATACGTTATACGTTATACGTTATACGGTATACGTTATACGTTATACGTTATACGCTATACGTTATACGTTATACGTTATACGTTATACGTTATACGTTATACGTTATACGTTATACGTTATACGTTACACGTTATACGTTATACGTTATACGTTATACGTTATACGTTATACGTTATACGTTATACGTTATACGTTATACGTTATACGTTATACGTTATACGTTATGCGTTATAGGATATACGTTATACGTTATACGTTGCACGTTATACGTTATACGTTATGCGTTATACGTCATGCGATATACGTTATAAGTTATACGTTATACGTTATACGTTATACATTATACGTTATACGTTATACGTTATATGTTATACGTTATACGTTATACGTTATACGTTATACGTTATACGTTATACGTTATACGTTATACGTTATACGTTATACGTTATACGTTATACATTATACGTTATACGTTATACGTTATACGTTATACGTTATATGTTATACGTTATACGTTATACGACATACGTTATACGTTATACGTTAGACGTTATACGTTATACGTTATAAGTTATACGTTATACGTTATACGTTATACGTTATGCGTTATAGGATATACGTTATACGTTATACGTTGTACGTTATACGTTATACGTTGTACGTTATACTTTCTACGTTATACGTTATACGTTAAACATTGTACGTTATACGTTACACGTTATACGTTGTACGTTATACGTTATACGTTGTACGTTATACGTTGTACGTTATACGTTATACGTTGTACGTTATACGTTATATGTTATACGTTATACGTTAGACGTTGTACGTTATACGTTATACGTTATACGTTATACGTTATACGTTATATGTTATACGTTATACGTTATACGTTATACGTTATACGTTATACGTTGTACGGTATACGTTATACGTTATACGTTATACGCTATACGTTATACGTTATACGTTATACGTTATACGTTATACGTTATACGTTATACGTTATACGTTATACGTTACACGATATACGTTATACGTTATACGTTATACGTTATACGTTATACGTTATACGTTATACGTTACACGTTATACGTTATACGTTATACGTTATACGTTATACGTTATACGTTATACGTTATACGTTATACGTTATACGTTATACGTTATACGTTATACGTTATGCGTTATAGGATATACGTTATACGTTATACGTTGCACGTTATACGTTATACGTTATGCGTTATACGTCATGCGATATACGTTATACGTTATACGTTATACGTTATACGTTATACGTTATACGTTATACGTTATACGTTATACGTTATACGTTATACGTTATACGTTATACGTTATACGTTATACGTTATACGTTATACGTTATACGTTATACGTTATACGTTATACGTTATACGTTATACGTTATGCGTTATAGGATATACGTTATACGTTATACGTTGCACGTTATACGTTATACGTTTTGCGTTATACGTCATGCGATATACGTTATATGTTATACGTTATACGTTATACGTTATACGTTATACATTATACGTTATACGTTATACGTTATACGTTATACGTTATACGTTATACGTTATACGTTATACGTTATACGTTATACGTTATACGTTATACGTTATACGTTATACGTTATACGTTATACATTATACGTTATACGTTATACGTTATACGTTATACGTTATACGTTATATGTTATACGTTATACGTTATACGACATACGTTATACGTTATACGTTAGACGTTATACGTTATACGTTATAAGTTATACGTTATACGTTATACGTTATACGTTATGCGTTATAGGATATACGTTATACGTTATACGTTGTACGTTATACGTTATACGTTGTACGTTATACGTTCTACGTTATACGTTATACGTTAAACATTGTACGTTACACGTCATACGTTATACGTTATACGTTATACGTTATACGTTCTACGTTATACGTTATACGTTATACGTTATACGTTATACGTTATACGTTATACGTTATACGCTATACATTATACGTTATACGTTATACGTTATACGTTATACGTTATACATCATACGTTATACGTTATACGTTATACGTTATACGTTATACGTTCTACGTTATACGTTATACGTTATACGTTATACGTTATACGTTATACGTTATACGTTATACGTTATACGTTATACGTTATACGTTATACGATATACGTTATACGTTATACGTTGTACGTTATACGTTATACGTTATACGTTAGACGTTATACGTTATACGTTATACGTTATACGTTATACGTTATACGTTATACGTTATACGTTATTCGTTATACGTTATACGTTATACGTTATACGTTATACGTTATACGTTATACGTTATACGTTATACTTTATGCGTTATAGTATATACGTTATACGTTATACGTTGTACGTTATACGTTATACGTTGTACGTTATACGTTATACGTTATACGTTATACGTTAGACGTTGTACGTTATACGTTATATGTTATACGTTATACGTTATACGTTATACGTTATACGTTATGCGTTATAGGATATACGTTATACGTTATACGTTGTACGTTATACGTTATACGTTATATGTTATACGTCATGCGATATACGTTATACGTTATTCGTTATACGGTATACGTTAAACGTTGTACGTTATACGTTATACGTTATACGTTATACGTTATACGTTGTACGGTATACGTTATACGTTATACGTTATACGCTATACGTTATACGTTATACGTTATACGTTATACGTTATACGTTATACGTTATACGTTATACGTTATACGTTACACGTTATACGTTATACGTTATACGTTATACGTTATACGTTATACGTTATACGTTATACGTTATACGTTATACGTTATACGTTATACGTTATACGTTATACGTTATACGTTATGCGTTATAGGATATACGTTATACGTTATACGTTGCACGTTATACGTTATACGTTATGCGTTATACGTCATGCGATATACGTTATAAGTTATACGTTATACGTTATACGTTATACATTATACGTTATACGTTATACGTTATATGTTATACGTTATACGTTATACGTTATACGTTATACGTTATACGTTATACGTTATACGTTATACGTTATACGTTATACGTTATACGTTATACATTATACGTTATACGTTATACGTTATACGTTATACGTTATATGTTATACGTTATACGTTATACGACATACGTTATACGTTATACGTTAGACGTTATACGTTATACGTTATAAGTTATACGTTATACGTTATACGTTATACGTTATGCGTTATAGGATATACGTTATACGTTATACGTTGTACGTTATACGTTATACGTTGTACGTTATACTTTCTACGTTATACGTTATACGTTAAACATTGTACGTTATACGTTACACGTTATACGTTGTACGTTATACGTTATACGTTGTACGTTATACGTTGTACGTTATACGTTATACGTTGTACGTTATACGTTATATGTTATACGTTATACGTTAGACGTTGTACGTTATACGTTATACGTTATACGTTATACGTTATACGTTATATGTTATACGTTATACGTTATACGACATACGTTATACGTTATACGTTAGACGTTATACGTTATACGCTATACGTTATACGTTATACGTTATACGTTATACGTTATACGTTATACGTTATACGTTATACGTTATACGTTATACGTTATACGTTATACGTTATACGTTATACGTTATACGTTATACGTTATACGTTATACGTTATACGTTATACGTTATACGTTATACGTTATGCGTTATAGGATATACGTTATACGTTATACGTTGCACGTTATACGTTATACGTTTTGCGTTATACGTCATGCGATATACGTTATAAGTTATACGTTATACGTTATACGTTATACGTTATACATTATACGTTATACGTTATACGTTATACGTTATACGTTATACGTTATACGTTATACGTTATACGTTATACGTTATACGTTATACGTTATACGTTATACGTTATACATTATACGTTATACGTTATACGTTATACGTTATACGTTATACGTTATATGTTATACGTTATACGTTATACGACATACGTTATACGTTATACGTTAGACGTTATACGTTATACGTTATAAGTTATACGTTATACGTTATACGTTATACGTTATGCGTTATAGGATATACGTTATACGTTATACGTTGTACGTTATACGTTATACGTTGTACGTTATACGTTCTACGTTATACGTTATACGTTAAACATTGTACGTTACACGTCATACGTTATACGTTATACGTTATACGTTATACGTTCTACGTTATACGTTATACGTTATACGTTATACGTTATACGTTATACGTTATACGTTATACGTTATACGCTATACATTATACGTTATACGTTATACGTTATACGTTATACGTTATACGTTATACATCATACGTTATACGTTATACGTTATACGTTATACGTTCTACGTTATACGTTATACGTTATACGTTATACGTTATACGTTATACGTTATACGTTATACGTTATACGTTATACGTTATACGATATACGTTATACGTTATACGTTGTACGTTATACGTTATACGTTATACGTTAGACGTTATACGTTATACGTTATACGTTATACGTTATACGTTATACGTTATACGTTATACGTTATTCGTTATACGTTATACGTTATACGTTATACGTTATACGTTATACGTTATACGTTATACGTTATACGTTATACGTTATACTTTATGCGTTATAGTATATACGTTATACGTTATACGTTGTACGTTATACGTTATACGTTGTACGTTATACGTTATACGTTATACGTTATACGTTAGACGTTGTACGTTATACGTTATATGTTATACGTTATACGTTATACGTTATACGTTATACGTTATGCGTTATAGGATATACGTTATACGTTATACGTTGTACGTTATACGTTATACGTTATATGTTATACGTCATGCGATATACGTTATACGTTATTCGTTATACGGTATACGTTAAACGTTGTACGTTATACGTTATACGTTATACGTTATACGTTATACGTTATACGTTGTACGGTATACGTTATACGTTATACGTTATACGCTATACGTTATACGTTATACGTTATACGTTATACGTTATACGTTATACGTTATACGTTATACGTTATACGTTACACGTTATACGTTATACGTTATACGTTATACGTTATACGTTATACGTTATACGTTATATGTTATACGTTATACGTTATACGACATACGTTATACGTTATACGTTAGACGTTGTACGTTATACATTATACGTTATACGTTGTACGTTATACGTTATACGTTATACGATATACGCTATACGTTATACGTTATACGTTATACGTTATACGTTATACGTTATACGTTATACGTTATAGGTTATACGTTATACGTTATACGTTATACGTTATACGTTATACGTTATACGTTATACGTTATACGTTATACGTTATACGTTATACGTTATACGTTATACGTTATACGTTATACGTTATACGTTATACGTTATACGTTATGCGTTATAGGATATACGTTATACGTTATACGTTGTACGTTATACGTTATACGTTGTACGTTATACTTTCTACGTTATACGTTATACGTTAAACATTGTACGTTATACGTTACACGTCATACGTTATACGTCATACGTTATACGTTATACGTTATACGTTCTACGTTATACGTTATACGTTATACGTTAAACGTTGTACGTTATACGTTATACGTTATACGTTATACGTTATACGTTATACTTTATACGTTATACGTTATACGTTATACGTTATACGACATACGTTATACGTTATACGTTAGACGTTATACGTTATACGTTATAAGTTATACGTTATACGTTATACGTTATACGTTATGCGTTATAGGATATACGTTATACGTTATACGTTGTACGTTATACGTTATACGTTGTACGTTATACGTTCTACGTTATACGTTATACGTTAAACATTGTACGTTACACGTCATACGTTATACGTTATACGTTATACGTTATACGTTCTACGTTATACGTTATACGTTATACGTTATACGTTATACGTTATACGTTATACGTTATACGTTATACGCTATACATTATACGTTATACGTTATACGTTATACGTTATACGTTATACGTTATACATCATACGTTATACGTTATACGTTATACGTTATACGTTCTACGTTATACGTTATACGTTATACGTTATACGTTATACGTTATACGTTATACGTTATACGTTATACGTTATACGTTATACGATATACGTTATACGTTATACGTTGTACGTTATACGTTATACGTTATACGTTAGACGTTATACGTTATACGTTATACGTTATACGTTATACGTTATACGTTATACGTTATACGTTATTCGTTATACGTTATACGTTATACGTTATACGTTATACGTTATACGTTATACGTTATACGTTATACGTTATACGTTATACTTTATGCGTTATAGTATATACGTTATACGTTATACGTTGTACGTTATACGTTATACGTTGTACGTTATACGTTATACGTTATACGTTATACGTTAGACGTTGTACGTTATACGTTATATGTTATACGTTATACGTTATACGTTATACGTTATACGTTATGCGTTATAGGATATACGTTATACGTTATACGTTGTACGTTATACGTTATACGTTATATGTTATACGTCATGCGATATACGTTATACGTTATTCGTTATACGGTATACGTTAAACGTTGTACGTTATACGTTATACGTTATACGTTATACGTTATACGTTGTACGGTATACGTTATACGTTATACGTTATACGCTATACGTTATACGTTATACGTTATACGTTATACGTTATACGTTATGCGTTATAGGATATACGTTATACGTTATACGTTGCACGTTATACGTTATACGTTATGCGTTATACGTCATGCGATATACGTTATAAGTTATACGTTATACGTTATACGTTATACATTATACGTTATACGTTATACGTTATATGTTATACGTTATACGTTATACGTTATACGTTATACGTTATACGTTATACGTTATACGTTATACGTTATACGTTATACGTTATACGTTATACATTATACGTTATACGTTATACGTTATACGTTATACGTTATATGTTATACGTTATACGTTATACGACATACGTTATACGTTATACGTTAGACGTTATACGTTATACGTTATAAGTTATACGTTATACGTTATACGTTATACGTTATGCGTTATAGGATATACGTTATACGTTATACGTTGTACGTTATACGTTATACGTTGTACGTTATACTTTCTACGTTATACGTTATACGTTAAACATTGTACGTTATACGTTACACGTCATACGTTATACGTCATACGTTATACGTTATACGTTATACGTTCTACGTTATACGTTATACGTTATACGTTAAACGTTGTACGTTATACGTTATACGTTATACGTTATACGTTATACGTTATACGTTATGCGTTATACATTACACGTTATACGTTATACGTTATACGTTATACGTTATACGTTATACGTAATATGTAATACGTCATACGTTTTACGTTAATCGTTATACGTTATACGTTATACGCTATACGTTATACGTTATACGTTATGCGTTATAGGATATACGTTATACGTTATACGTTGTACGTTATACGTTATACGTTGTACGTTATACGTTGTACGTTATACGTTATACGTTGTACGTTATACATTATACGTTATACGTTGTACGTTATACGTTATACGTTATACGATATACGCTATACGTTATACGTTATACGTTATACGTTATACGTTATACGTTATACGTTATACGTTATAGGTTATACGTTATACGTTATACGTTATACGTTATACGTTATACGTTATACGTTATACGTTATACGTTATACGTTATACGTTATACGTTATACGTTATACGATATACGTTATACGTTATACGTTGTACGTTATACGTTATACGTTATACGTTAGACGTTATACGTTATACGTTATACGTTATACGTTATACGTTATACGTTATACGTTATACGTTATTCGTTATACGTTATACGTTATACGTTATACGTTATACGTTATACGTTATACGTTATACGTTATACGTTATACGTTATACGTTATACTTTATGCGTTATAGTATATACGTTATACGTTATACGTTGTACGTTATACGTTATACGTTGTACGTTATACGTTATACGTTATACGTTATACGTTAGACGTTGTACGTTATACGTTATATGTTATACGTTATACGTTATACGTTATACGTTATACGTTATGCGTTATAGGATATACGTTATACGTTATACGTTGTACGTTATACGTTATACGTTATATGTTATACGTCATGCGATATACGTTATACGTTATTCGTTATACGGTATACGTTAAACGTTGTACGTTATACGCTATACGTTATACGTTATACGTTATACGTTGTACGGTATACGTTATACGTTATACGTTATACGCTATACGTTATACGTTATACGTTATACGTTATACGTTATACGTTATGCGTTATAGGATATACGTTATACGTTATACGTTGCACGTTATACGTTATACGTTATGCGTTATACGTCATGCGATATACGTTATAAGTTATACGTTATACGTTATACGTTATACATTATACGTTATACGTTATACGTTATATGTTATACGTTATACGTTATACGTTATACGTTATACGTTATACGTTATACGTTATACGTTATACGTTATACGTTATACGTTATACGTTATACATTATACGTTATACGTTATACGTTATACGTTATACGTTATACGTTATGCGTTATAGGATATACGTTATACGTTATACGTTGTACGTTATACGTTATACGTTGTACGTTATACTTTCTACGTTATACGTTATACGTTAAACATTGTACGTTATACGTTACACGTCATACGTTATACGTCATACGTTATACGTTATACGTTATACGTTCTACGTTATACGTTATACGTTATACGTTAAACGTTGTACGTTATACGTTATACGTTATACGTTATACGTTATACGTTATACGTTATGCGTTATACATTACACGTTATACGTTATACGTTATACGTTATACGTTATACGTTATACGTTATACGTAATATGTAATACGTCATACGTTTTACGTTAATCGTTATACGTTATACGTTATACGCTATACGTTATACGTTATACGTTATGCGTTATAGGATATACGTTATACGTTATACGTTGTACGTTATACGTTATACGTTGTACGTTATACGTTGTACGTTATACGTTATACGTTGTACGTTATACATTATACGTTATACGTTGTACGTTATACGTTATACGTTATACGATATACGCTATACGTTATACGTTATACGTTATACGTTATACGTTATACGTTATACGTTATACGTTATAGGTTATACGTTATACGTTATACGTTATACGTTATACGTTATACGTTATACGTTATACGTTATACGTTATACGTTATACGTTATACGTTATACGTTATACGTTATACGTTATACGTTATACGTTATACGTTATACGTTATACGTTATACGTTATACGTTATACGTTATACGTTATTCGTTATACGTTATACGTTATAGGTTATACGTTATACGTTATACGTTATACGTTATACGTTATACGTTATACGTTATACGTTATACGTTATACGTTATACGTTATACGTTATACGTTATACGTTATACGTTATACGTTATACGTTATACGCTATACGTTATACGTTATACGTTATACGTTATACGTTATGCGTTATAGGATATACGTTATACGTTATACGTTGTACGTTATACGTTATACGTTATATGTTATACGTTATACGTTATACGTTATACGTTATACGTTATGCGTTATAGGGTATACGTTATACGTTATACGTTGTACGTTAGACGTTATACGTTATGCGTTATACGCTATACGTTATACGTTATACGTTATACGTTATACTTTATACGTTATACGTTATACGTTATACGTTCTGCGTTATAGGATATACGTTATACGTTATACGTTGTACGTTATACGTTATACGTTATACGTTATACGTTATACGTTATACGTTATACGTTATACGTTAAACGTTGTACGTTATACGTTATACGTTATGCGTTATACGTTATACGTTATACGTCATACGTTATACGTTATACGTTATACGTTATACGTTATACGTTATACGTTATACGTTATACGTAATACGTTATACGTTCTACGTTATACGTTATACGTTAAACGTTGTACGTTATACGTTATACGTTATACGTTATACGTTATACGTTATACGTTATACGTTATACGTTATGCGTTATAGGATATACGTTATACGTTATACGTTGTACGTTATACGTTATACGTTGTACGTTATACGTTCTACGCTATACATTATGCGTTAAACGTTGTACGTTATACGTTATACGTCATACGTTATACGTTATACGTTATACGTTATACGTTCTACGTTATACGTTATACGTTATACGTCCTACGTTATACATTATACGTTAAACGTTGTACGTTATACGTTATACGTTATACGTTATACGTTATACGTTATACGTTATGCGTTATACGTTATACGTTATACGTTATGCGTTATACGTTATACGTTGTACGTTATACGTTATACGTTATACGTAATATGTAATACGTCATACGTTTTACGTTATACGTTATGCGTTATAGGATATACGTTATACGTTATACGTTGTACGTTATACGTTATACGTTATACGTTAAACGTTGTACGTTATACGTTATACGTCTTACGTTATACGTTATACGTTATACGTTATACGTTCTACGTTATACGTTATACGTTAAACGTTGTACGTTATACGTTATACGTTATACGTTATGCGTTATACGTTATACGTTATACGTTATACGTTATACGTTATACGTTATACGTTATACGTTATACGTTATACGTTATACGTTATACGTTATACGTTATACGTTATGCGTTATAGTATATACGTTATACGTTATACGTTGTACGTTATACGTTATACGTTGTACGTTATACGTTCTAGGTTATACGTTATACGTTAAACGTTGTACGTTATACGTTATACATCATACGTTATACGTTATACGTTATACGTTATACGTTCTACGTTATACGTTATACGTTATACGTTATACGTTATACGTTATACGTTATACGTTATACGTTATACGTTATACGTTATACGATATACGTTATACGTTATACGTTGTACGTTATACGTTATACATTATACGTTATACGTTATACGTTATACGTTATACGTTATACGTTATACGTTATACGTTATACGTTATACGTTATACGCTATACGTTATACGTTATACGTTATACGTTATACGTTATACGTTATACGTTATACGTTATACGTTATACTTTATGCGTTATAGTATATACGTTATACGTTATACGTTGTACGTTATACGTTATACGTTATACGTTAATCGTTGTACGTTATACGTTATACGTTATACGTTATACGTTATACGTTATACGTTATGCGTTATACATTACACGTTATACGTTATACGTTATACGTTATACGTTATACGTTATACGTTATATGTTATACGTTATACGTAATATGTAATACGTCATACGTTTTACGTTAATCGTTATACGTTATACGTTATACGCTATACGTTATACGTTATACGTTATGCGTTATAGGATATACGTTATACGTTATACGTTGTACCTTATACGTTATACGTTGTACGTTATACGTTGTACGTTATACGTTATACGTTGTACGTTATACGTTATATGTTATACGTTATACGTTAGACGTTGTACGTTATACGTTATACGTTATACGTTATACGTTATACGTTATATGTTATACGTTATACGTTATACGACATACGTTATACGTTATACGTTAGACGTTATACGTTATACGCTATACGTTATACGTTATACGTTATACGTTATACGTTACACGTTATACGTTATACGTTATACGTTATACGTTATACGTTATACGTTATACGTTATACGTTATACGTTATACGTTATACGTTATACGTTATACGTTATACGTTATACGTTATACGTTATACGTTATACGTTATACGTTATACGTTATGCGTTATAGGATATACGTTATACGTTATACGTTGCACGTTATACGTTATACGTTTTGCGTTATACGTCATGCGATATACGTTATAAGTTATACGTTATACGTTATACGTTATACATTATACGTTATACGTTATACGTTATACGTTATACGTTATACGTTATACGTTATACGTTATACGTTATACGTTATACGTTATACGTTATACGTTATACGTTATACATTATACGTTATACGTTATACGTTATACGTTATACGTTATACGTTATATGTTATACGTTATACGTTATACGACATACGTTATACGTTATACGTTAGACGTTATACGTTATACGTTATAAGTTATACGTTATACGTTATACGTTATACGTTATGCGTTATAGGATATACGTTATACGTTATACGTTGTACGTTATACGTTATACGTTGTACGTTATACGTTCTACGTTATACGTTATACGTTAAACATTGTACGTTATACGTTACACGTCATACGTTATACGTTATACGTTATACGTTATACGTTCTACGTTATACGTTATACGTTATACGTTATACGTTATACGTTATACGTTATACGTTATACGCTATACATTATACGTTATACGTTATACGTTATACGTTATACGTTATATGTTATACGTTATACGTTATACGACATACGTTATACGTTATACGTTAGACGTTATACGTTATACGTTATAAGTTATACGTTATACGTTATACGTTATACGTTATGCGTTATAGGATATACGTTATACGTTATACGTTGTACGTTATACGTTATACGTTGTACGTTATACGTTCTACGTTATACGTTATACGTTAAACATTGTACGTTATACGTTACACGTCATACGTTATACGTTATACGTTATACGTTATACGTTATACGTTATACGTTATACGTTATACGTTAAACGTTGTACGTTATACGTTATACGTTATACGTTATACGTTATACGTTATACGTTATGCGTTATACATTACACGTTATACGTTATACGTTATACGTTATACGTTATACGTTATACGTTATACGTTATACGTTATACGTAATATGTAATACGTCATACGTTTTACGTTAATCGTTATGCGTTATACGTTATACGCTATACGTTATACGTTATACGTTATGCGTTATAGGATATACGTTATACGTTATACGTTGTACGTTATACGTTATACGTTGTACGTTATACGTTGTACGTTATACGTTATACGTTGTACGTTATACGTTATACGTTATACGTTATACGTTAGACGTTGTACGTTATACGTTATACGTTATACGTTATACGCTATACGTTATACGTTATACGTTATACGTTATACGTTATACGTTATACGTTATACGTTATACGTTATACGTTATACGTTATACGCTATACATTATACGTTATACGTTATACGTTATACGTTATACGTTATATGTTATACGTTATACGTTATACGACATACGTTATACGTTATACGTTAGACGTTATACGTTATACGTTATAAGTTATACGTTATACGTTATACGTTATACGTTATGCGTTATAGGATATACGTTATACGTTATACGTTGTACGTTATACGTTATACGTTGTACGTTATACGTTCTACGTTATACGTTATACGTTATACGTTATACGTTATACGTTATACGTTATACGTTATACGTTATACGTAATATGTAATACGTCATACGTTTTACGTTAATCGTTATACGTTATACGTTATACGCTATACGTTATACGTTATACGTTATGCGTTATACGTTATACGTTTTGCGTTATACGTCATGCGATATACGTTATAAGTTATACGTTATACGTTATACGTTATACATTATACGTTATACGTTATACGTTATACGTTATACGTTATACGTTATACGTTATACGTTATACGTTGTACGTTATACGATATATGTTATACGTTATACGTTAGACGTTGTACGTTATACGTTATACGTTATACGTTATACGTTATACGTTATATGTTATACGTTATACGTTATACGACATACGTTATACGTTATACGTTAGACGTTATACGTTATACGCTATACGTTATACGTTATACGTTATACGTTATACGTTACACGTTATACGTTATACGTTATACGTTATACGTTATACGTTATACGTTATACGTTATACGTTATACGTTATACGTTATACGTTATACGTTATACGTTATACGTTATACGTTATACGTTATACGTTATACGTTATACGTTATACGTTATACGTTATACGTTATACGTTATGCGTTATAGGATATACGTTATACGTTATACGTTGCACGTTATACGTTATACGTTTTGCGTTATACGTCATGCGATATACGTTATAAGTTATACGTTATACGTTATACGTTATACATTATACGTTATACGTTATACGTTATACGTTATACGTTATACGTTATACGTTATACGTTATACGTTATACGTTATACGTTATACGTTATACGTTATACGTTATACATTATACGTTATACGTTATACGTTATACGTTATACGTTATACGTTATATGTTATACGTTATACGTTATACGACATACGTTATACGTTATACGTTAGACGTTATACGTTATACGTTATAAGTTATACGTTATACGTTATACGTTATACGTTATGCGTTATAGGATATACGTTATACGTTATACGTTGTACGTTATACGTTATACGTTGTACGTTATACGTTCTAAGTTATACGTTATACGTTAAACATTGTACGTTATACGTTACACGTCATACGTTATACGTTATACGTTATACGTTATACGTTCTACGTTATACGTTATACGTTATACGTTATACGTTATACGTTATACGTTATACGTTATACGTTATACGCTATACATTATACGTTATACGTTATACGTTATACGTTATACGTTATATGTTATACGTTATACGTTATACGACATACGTTATACGTTATACGTTAGACGTTATACGTTATACGTTATAAGTTATACGTTATACGTTATACGTTATACGTTATGCGTTATAGGATATACGTTATACGTTATACGTTGTACGTTATACGTTATACGTTGTACGTTATACGTTCTACGTTATACGTTATACGTTAAACATTGTACGTTATACGTTACACGTCATACGTTATACGTTATACGTTATACGTTATACGTTATACGTTATGCGTTATACATTACACGTTATACGTTATACGTTATACGTTATACGTTATACGTTATACGTTATACGTTATACGTTATACGTAATATGTAATACGTCATACGTTTTACGTTAATCGTTATACGTTATACGTTATACGCTATACGTTATACGTTATACGTTATGCGTTATAGGATATACGTTATACGTTATACGTTGTACGTTATACGTTATACGTTGTACGTTATACGTTGTACGTTATACGTTATACGTTGTACGTTATACGTTATACGTTATACGTTATACGTTAGACGTTGTACGTTATACGTTATACGTTATACGTTATACGCTATACGTTATACGTTATACGTTATACGTTATACGTTATACGTTATACGTTATACGTTATACGTTATACGTTATACGTTACACGTTATACGTTATACGTTATACGTTATACGTTATACGTTATACGTTATACGTTATACGTTATACGTTATGCGTTATAGGATATACGTTATACGTTATACGTTGTACGTTATACATTATACGTTATATGTTATACGTCATGCGATATACGTTATACGTTATTCGTTATACGGTATACGTTAAACGTTGTACGTTATACGTTATACGTTATACGCTATACATTATACGTTATACGTTATACGTTATACGTTATACGTTATATGTTATACGTTATACGTTATACGACAAACGTTATACGTTATACGTTAGACGTTATACGTTATACGTTATAAGTTATACGTTATACGTTATACGTTATACGTTATGCGTTATAGGATATACGTTATACGTTATACGTTGTACGTTATACGTTATACGTTGTACGTTATACGTTCTACGTTATACGTTATACGTTAAACATTGTACGTTATACGTTACACGTCATACGTTATACGTTATACGTTATACGTTATACGTTATACGTAATATGTAATACGTCATACGTTTTACGTTAATCGTTATACGTTATACGTTATACGCTATACGTTATACGTTATACGTTATGCGTTATACGTTATACGTTTTGCGTTATACGTCATGCGATATACGTTATAAGTTATACGTTATACGTTATACGTTATACATTATACGTTATACGTTATACGTTATACGTTATACGTTATACGTTATACGTTATACGTTATACGTTGTACGTTATACGTTATATGTTATACGTTATACGTTAGACGTTGTACGTTATACGTTATACGTTATACGTTATACGTTATACGTTATATGTTATACGTTATACGTTATACGACATACGTTATACGTTATACGTTAGACGTTATACGTTATACGCTATACGTTATACGTTATACGTTATACGTTATACGTTACACGTTATACGTTATACGTTATACGTTATACGTTATACGTTATACGTTATACGTTATACGTTATACGTTATACGTTATACGTTATACGTTATACGTTATACGTTATACGTTATACGTTATACGTTATACGTTATACGTTATACGTTATTCGTTATACGTTATACGTTATACGTTATACGTTATACGTTAAACGTTGTACGTTATACGTTATACGTCATACGTTATACGTTATACGTTATACGTTATACGTCCTACGTTATACGTTATACGTTAAACGTTGTACGTCATGCGATATACGTTATACGTTATACGTTATACGTTATACGTTATGCGTTATACGTAATACGTTATACGTTATACGTTATACGTTATACGTTATACGTTATACGTTATACGTTATACGTTATACGTTATACGTAATATGTAATACGTCATACGTTTTACGTTAATCGTTATACGTTATACGTTATACGCTATACGTTATACGTTATACGTTATACGTTATACGTTATACGTTATACGTTATACGTTATACGTTATACGTTATACGTTATACGTTATACGTTATACGTTATACGTTATACGACATACGTTATACGTTATACGCTATACGTTATACGTTATACGTTATACGTTATACGTTATACGTTATACGTTATACGTTATACGTTATACGTTATACGTTATACGTTATACGTTGGACGTTAGACGTTATACGTTATACGTTATACGCTATACGTTATACGTTATACGTTATACGTTATACGTTATACGTAGTACGTTATACGTTATACGTTATACGTTATACATTATACATTATACGTTATACGTTATACGTTATACGTTATACGTTATACGTTATACGTTATACGTCATACTTTATACGTTATACGTTATACGTTATACGTTATACGTTATACGTTATACGTTATACGTTATGCGTTATAGGATATACGTTATACGTTATACGTTGTACGTTATACGTTATACGTTGTACGTTATACGTTCTACGTTATACATTATACGTTAAACGTTGTACGTTATACGTTATACGTCATACGTTATACGTTATACGTTATACGTTATACGTTCTACGTTATACGTTATACGTTAAACGTTGTACGTTATACGTTATACGTTATACGTTATACGTTATACGTTATACGTTATGCGTTATACGTTATACGTTATACGTTATACGTTATACGTTATACGTTATACGTTATACGTTATACGTTATACGTTATACGTTATACGTTATACGTCATACGTTATACGTTATACGTAATATGTAATACATCATACGTTTTACGTTAATCGTTATACGTTATACGTTATACGCTATACGTTATACGTTATACGTTATACGTTATACGTTATACGTTATACGTTATACGTTATACGTTATACGTTATACGTTATGCGTTATACGTTATACGTTATACGTTATACGTTATACGTTATACGTCATACTTTATACGTTATACGTTATACGTTATACGTTATACGTTATACGTTATACGTTATACGTTATGCGTTATAGGATATACGTTATACGTTTTACGTTGTACGTTATACTTTATAAGTTATAGGTTATACGTTATACGTTGGACGTTATACGTTATACGTTATACGTTATACGCTGTACGTTATACGTTATACGTTATACGTTATACGTTATACGTTGTACGTTATACGTTATACGTTATACGTTATACGTTATACGTTATACGTTATACGTTATACGTTATACGTTATACGTTATACATTATACGTTATACGTTATACGTTATACGTTATACGTTATACGTTATACGTTATACGACATACGTTATACGTTATACGTTATACGTTATACGTTATACGTTATACGTTATACGTTATACGTTATACGTTATACGTTATACGTTATACGTTATACGTTATACGTTATACGTTATACGTTATACGTTATACGTTATACGTTATACGTTATACGTTATACGTTATACGTTATACGTTATACGTTATACGTTATACGTTATGCGTTATAGGATATACGTTATGCGTTATACGTTATACGTTATACGTTATACGTAATATGTAATACGTCATACGTTTTACGTTAATCGTTATACGTTATACGTTATACGCTATACGTTATACGTTATACGTTATACGTTATACGTTATACGTTATACGTTATACGTTAGACGTTATACGTTGTACGTTATACGTTATACGTTATACGTTATACGCTATACGTTATACGTTATACGTTATACGCTATACGTTATACGTTATACGTTATACGCTATACGTTATACGTTATACGTTAGACGTTATACGTTGTACGTTATACGTTATACGTTATACGTTATACGCTATACGTTATACGTTATACGTTATACGTTATACGCTATACGTTATACGTTATACGTTATACGTTATACGTTATACGTTATACGTTATACGTTATACGTTATACGCTATACGTTATACGTTATACGTTATACGTTATACGTTATACGTTATACGTTATACGTTATACGTTATACGTTATACGTTATACGTTATACGTTATACGTTATACGTTATATGTTATACGTTATACGTTATACGTTATACGTTATACGTTATACGTTATACGTTATACGTTTTACGTTATACGTTATACGTTATACGCTATACGTTATACGTTATACGTTATACGTTATACGTTATACGTTATGCGTTATACGTTATACGTTATACGTTATGCGTTATACGTTATACGTTATACGTTATACGTTATACGTTATACGCTATACGTTATACGTTATACGTTATACGCTATACGTTATACGTTATACGTTAGACGTTATACGTTGTACGTTATACGTTATACGTTATACGTTATACGTTATACGCTATACGTTATACGTTATACGTTATACGCTTTACGTTATACGTTATACGTTATACGCTATACGTTATACGTTATACGTTAGACGTTATACGTTGTACGTTATACGTTATACGTTATACGTTATACGCTATACGTTATACGTTATACGTTATACGCTATACGTTATACGTTATACGTTATACGCTATACGTTATACGTTATACGTTATACGTTATACGTTATACGTTATACGTTATACGTTATACGTTATACGTTATACGTTATACGTTATACGTTATACGTTATACGTTATACGTTATATGTTATTCGTAATACGATATACGTGATACGTTATACGTTGTACGTTATACGTTATACGTTATACGTTATACGTTATACGTTATACGTTATACGTTATGCGTTATACGTTATACGTTATACGTTTTACGTTATACGTTATACGTTATACGTTATACGTTGTACGTTATACGTTATAAGTTGTACGTTATACGATATACGTTATACGTTATTCTTTATACGTTCTTCGTTACACGTTATACGTTATACGTTGTACGTTATACGTTTTACGTTGAATGTTATACTTTATACGTAGCATGTAATGCGTCATACGTTTTACGTTATTCGTTATACGTTTTTCGTTACAAGTTATACGTTATACGTTATACGTTATACGTTATACGATATACGTTATACGTTATACGTTATACGTTATACGTTATACGTTATACGTTATACTTTATACGTTATAGGTGTTACGTTATACGTTATACGTTATACGTTATTCGTAATACGTTATACGTTATACGTTATACGTTATACGTTATACGTTATACGTTACACGTTATACGTTATACGTTATACGTTATACGTTATACGTTATACGTTATACGTTATACGTTATACGTTATACGTTATACGTTATACGTTATACGTTATACGTTATACGTTATACGTTATACGTTATACGTTATACGTTATACGTTATACGTTATACGTTATACGTTATACGTTATACGTTATACGTTATACGTTATACGTTATACGTTATACGTTATACGTTATACGTTATACGTTATACGTTATACGTTATACGTTATACGTTATACGTTATACGTTATACGTTATACGTTATACGTTATACGTTATACGTTATACGTTATACGTTATACGTTATACGTTATACGTTACACGTTATACGTTATACGTTATACGTTATACGTTATACGTTATACGTTATACGTTATACGTTATACGTTATTCGTAATACGTTATACGTGGTACGTTATACGTTGTACGTTATACGTTATACGTTATACGTTATACGTTATACGTTATACGTTATACGTTATACGTTATACGTTATACGTTTTACGTTATACGTTATACGTTATACGTTATACGTTGTACGTTATACGTTATAAGTTGTACGTTATACGATATACGTTATACGTTATTCTTTATACGTTCTTCGTTACACGTTATACGTTATTCGTTGTACGTTATACGTTTTACGTTGAATGTTATACTTTATACGTAGCATGTAATGCGTCATACGTTTTACGTTATTCGTTATACGTTTTTCGTTACAAGTTATACGTTATACGTTATACGTTATACGTTATACGATATACGTTATACGTTATACGTTATACGTTATACGTTATACGTTATACTTTATACGTTATAGGTGTTACGTTATACGTTATATGTTATACGTTATTCGCAATACGTTATACGTGATACGTTATACGTTGTACGTTATACGTTATACGGTATACGTTATACGCTATACATTATACGTTATACGTTATACATTACATGTTATACGTTATACGTTATACGTTATACGTCATAGGTTATACGTTATACGTTATACGTTATACGTTATACGTTATACGTTATACGTTATACGTTATAGGTCATAGGTTATACGTTAAACGTTATACGTTATGCGTTATACGTTATACGTTATACGTTATACGTTATGCGTTATACGTTGTACGATATTCGTTATACGTTATACGTTATTAGTTATACGTTATACGGTATACGTTATACGTTGTGCGTTACATGTTATACGTTATACGTTATACGTTATACGATATACGTTATACGTTATACGTTATACGTTATACGTTATACGTTATACGTTATACGTTATAGGCTATACGTTACATGTTATACGTTATACATTATACGTTATACGTTATACGTTATACGTTATACGTTATACATTATACGTTATACGTTATACGTTATACGTTATACGTTATATGTTATACGTCATACGTTATACGTTATACGTTATACGTTATACGTTATACGTTATACGTTATACGTTATACGTTATACGTTATACGTTATACGTTATACGTTATACCTTATACGTTATACGTTATACGTTATACGTTATACATTATACGTTATACGTTGAACGTTGTACGATATACGTTATACGTTATACGTTATGCGTTATAGGATATACGTTATACGTTATACGTTATACGTTATTCGTTATACGTTATACGTTATACGTTATGCGTTATAGGATATACGTTATACGTTATACGTTGTACGTTATACGTTATACGTTATACGTTATACGTTATACGTTATACGTTATACGTTATACGTTATACGTTATACGTTAAACGTTGTACGTTATACGTTATACGTTATACGTTATACGTTATTCGTTATACGTTATACGTTATACGTTACACGTTATACGTTATGCGTTATAGGATATACGTTATACGTTATACGTTGTACGTTATACGTTATACGTTATACGTTATATGTTATACGTCATGCGATATACGTTATACGTTATTCGTTATACGGTATACGTTAAACGTTGTACGTTATACGTTATACGTTATACGTTATACGTTATACGTTGGACGTTATACATTATACGTTATACGTTATACGCCATACGTTATACGTTATACGTTATACGTTATACGTTATACGTTATACGTTATACGTTATACGTTATACGTTATACGTTATACGTTATACGTTATACGTTATACGTTATACGTTATACGTTATACGTTATACGTTATACGTTACATGTTATACGTTATACGTTATACTGTTTACGTTATAAGTTATACGTTATACGTTATACGTTATACGTTATACGTTATACGTTATACGTTATACGTTATACGTTATACGTTATACGTTATACGTTATGCGTTATAGGATATACATTATACGTTATACGTTGTAGGTTATACGTTATACGTTATATGTTATACGTCATGCGATATACGTTATACGTTATTCGTTATACGGTATACGTTAAACGTTGTACGTTAGACGTTATACGTTATACGTTATACGTTATACGTTATACGTTATACGTTATACGTTATACGTTATACGTTATACGTCATAGGTTATACGTTATACGTTATACGTTATACGTTATACATTATACGTTATAAGTTATACGTTGTACGTTATACGTTGTACGTTATACGTTATACGTTAGACGCTATACGTTATACGTTATACGTTATACGTTATACGTTATACGTTATACGTTGTACGTTAAACGTTGTACGCTATACGTTATACGTTATACGTTAGACGTTATACGTTGTACGTTATACGTTATACGTTATACGTTATACGCTATACGTTATACGTTATACGTTATACGCTATACGTTATACGTTATACGTTATACGCTATACGTTATACGTTATACGTTATACGTTATACGTTATACGTTATACGTTATACGTTATACGTTAAACGTTGTACGGTATACGTTATTCGTTATACGTTATACGTTATACGTTATGCGTTATAGGATATACGTTATACGTTATACGTTGTACGTTATACGTTATACGTTATACGTTATACGTTATACGTTATACGTTATACGTTATACGTTATACGTTATACGTTAAACGTTGTACGTTATACGTTATACGTTATACGTTATACGTTATTCGTTATACGTTATACGTTATACGTTACACGTTATACGTTATGCGTTATAGGATATACGTTATACGTTATACGTTGTACGTTATACGTTATACGTTATACGTTATATGTTATACGTCATGCGATATACGTTATACGTTATTCGTTATACGGTATACGTTAAACGTTGTACGTTATACGTTATACGTTATACGTTATACGTTATACGTTGGACGTTATACATTATACGTTATACGTTATACGCCATACGTTATACGTTATACGTTATACGTTATACGTTATACGTTATACGTTATACGTTATACGTTATACGTTATACGTTATACGTTATACGTTATACGTCATAGGTTATACGTTATACGTTATACGTTATACGTTATACATTATACGTTATAAGTTATACGTTGTACGTTATACGTTGTACGTTATACGTTATACGTTAGACGCTATACGTTATACGTTATACGTTATACGTTATACGTTATACGTTATACGTTGTACGTTAAACGTTGTACGCTATACGTTATACGTTATACGTTAGACGTTATACGTTGTACGTTATACGTTATACGTTATACGTTATACGCTATACGTTATACGTTATACGTTATACGCTATACGTTATACGTTATACGTTATACGCTATACGTTATACGTTATACGTTATACGTTATACGTTATACGTTGTACGTTATACGTTATACGTTATACGTTATACGTTATACGTTATACGTTATACGTTATACGTTATACGTTATACGTTATACGTTATACGTTATACGTTATACGTTATACGTTATACGTTATACGTTATACGTTATGCGTTATACGTTATACGTTATACGTTATACGTTATACGTTATACGTTATACGTTATACGTTATACTTTATGCGTTATACGTTATACGTTATACGTTATACGTTATACATTATACGTTATACGTTATACGTTATACGTTATACGTTATACGTTATACGTTATACGACATACGTTATACGTTATACGTTATACGTTATACGTTATACGTTATACGTTATACGTTATACGTTATACGTTATACGTTATACGTTATACGTTATACGTTATACGTTATACGTTATACGTTATACGTTATACGTTATACGTTATACGTTATACGTTATACGTTATACGTTATACGTTATACGTTATACGTTATGCGTTATAGGATATACGTTATGCGTTATACGTTATACGTTATACGTTATACGTAATATGTAATACGTCATACGTTTTACGTTAATCGTTATACGTTATACGTTATACGCTATACGTTATACGTTATACGTTATACGTTATACGTTATACGTTATACGTTATACGTTAGACGTTATACGTTGTACGTTATACGTTATACGTTATACGTTATACGCTATACGTTATACGTTATACGTTATACGCTATACGTTATACGTTATACGTTATACGCTATACGTTATACGTTATACGTTAGACGTTATACGTTGTACGTTATACGTTATACGTTATACGTTATACGCTATACGTTATACGTTATACGTTATACGTTATACGCTATACGTTATACGTTATACGTTATACGTTATACGTTATACGTTATACGTTATACGTTATACGTTATACGCTATACGTTATACGTTATACGTTATACGTTATACGTTATACGTTATACGTTATACGTTATACGTTATACGTTATACGTTATACGTTATACGTTATACGTTATACGTTATACGTTATACGTTATACGTTATACGTTATACGTTATACGTTATATGTTATACGTTATACGTTATACGTTATACGTTATACGTTATACGTTATACGTTTTACGTTATACGTTATACGTTATACGCTATACGTTATACGTTATACGTTATACGTTATACGTTATACGTTATACGTTATACGTTATACGTTATACGTTATACGTTATACGTTATACGTTATACGTTATACGTTATACGTTATACGCTATACGTTATACGTTATACGTTATACGCTATACGTTATACGTTATACGTTAGACGTTATACGTTGTACGTTATACGTTATACGTTATACGTTATACGTTATACGCTATACGTTATACGTTATACGTTATACGCTTTACGCTATACGTTATACGTTATACGCTATACGTTATACGTTATACGTTAGACGTTATACGTTGTACGTTATACGTTATACGTTATACGTTATACGCTATACGTTATACGTTATACGTTATACGCTATACGTTATACGTTATACGTTATACGCTATACGTTATACGTTATACGTTATACGTTATACGTTATACGTTATACGTTATACGTTATACGTTATACGTTATACGTTATACGTTATACGTTATACGTTATACGTTATACGTTATACGTTATACGTTATACGTTATATGTTATTCGTAATACGATATACGTGATACGTTATACGTTGTACGTTATACGTTATACGTTATACGTTATACGTTATACGTTATACGTTATACGTTATGCGTTATACGTTATACGTTATACGTTTTACGTTATACGTTATACGTTATACGTTATACGTTGTACGTTATACGTTATAAGTTGTACGTTATACGATATACGTTATACGTTATTCTTTATACGTTCTTCGTTACACGTTATACGTTATACGTTGTACGTTATACGTTTTACGTTGAATGTTATACTTTATACGTAGCATGTAATGCGTCATACGTTTTACGTTATTCGTTATACGTTTTTCGTTACAAGTTATACGTTATACGTTATACGTTATACGTTATACGATATACGTTATACGTTATACGTTATACGTTATACGTTATACGTTATACTTTATACGTTATAGGTGTTACGTTATACGTTATACGTTATACGTTATTCGTAATACGTTATACGTTATACGTTATACGTTATACGTTATACGTTATACGTTATACGTTATACGTTATACGTTATACGTTATACGTTATACGTTATACGTTATACGTTATACGTTATACGTTATACGTTATACGTTATACGTTATACGTTATACGTTATACGTTATACGTTATACGTTATACGTTATACGTTATACGTTATACGTTATACGTTATACGTTATACGTTATACGTTATACGTTATACGTTATACGTTATACGTTATACGTTATACGTTATACGTTATACGTTATACGTTATACGTTATACGTTATACGTTATACGTTATACGTTATACGTTATACGTTATACGTTATACGTTATACGTTATACGTTATACGTTATACGTTATACGTTATACGTTATACGTTATACGTTACACGTTATACGTTACACGTTATACGTTATACGTTATACGTTATACGTTATACGTTATACGTTATACGTTATACGTTATTCGTAATACGTTATACGTGGTACGTTATACGTTGTACGTTATACGTTATACGTTATACGTTATACGTTATACGTTATACGTTATACGTTATACGTTATACGTTATACGTTATACGTTTTACGTTATACGTTATACGTTATACGTTATACGTTGTACGTTATACGTTATAAGTTGTACGTTATACGATATACGTTATACGTTATTCTTTATACGTTCTTCGTTACACGTTATACGTTATACGTTGTACGTTATACGTTTTACGTTGAATGTTATACTTTATACGTAGCATGTAATGCGTCATACGTTTTACGTTATTCGTTATACGTTTTTCGTTACAAGTTATACGTTATACGTTATACGTTATACGTTTTACGATATACGTTATACGTTATACGTTATACGTTATACGTTATACGTTATACTTTATACGTTATAGGTGTTACGTTATACGTTATATGTTATACGTTATTCGTAATACGTTATACGTGATACGTTATACGTTGTACGTTATACGTTATACGGTATACGTTATACGCTATACATTATACGTTATACGTTATACATTACATGTTATACGTTATACGTTATACGTTATACGTCATAGGTTATACGTTATACGTTATACGTTATACGTTATACGTTATACGTTATACGTTATACGTTATAGGTCATAGGTTATACGTTAAACGTTATACGTTATGCGTTATATGTTATACGTTATACGTTATACGTTATGCGTTATACGTTGTACGATATTCGTTATACGTTATACGTTATTAGTTATACGTTATACGGTATACGTTATACGTTGTGCGTTACATGTTATACGTTATACGTTATACGTTATACGATATACGTTATACGTTATACGTTATACGTTATACGTTATCCGTTATACGTTATACGTTATAGGCTATACGTTACATGTTATACGTTATACATTATACGTTATACATTATACGTTATACGTTATACGCCATACGTTATACGTTATACGTTATACGTTATACGTTATACGTTATACGTTATACGTTATACGTTATACGTTATACGTTATACGTTGTACGTTATACGTTATACGCTATACGTTATACGTTATACGTTATACGTTATACGTTATACGTTATACGTTATACGTTATACGTTATACGTTATACGTTATACGTTATACGTTATACGTTATACGTTATACGTTATACGTTATACGTTATGCGTTATACGTTATGCGTTATACGTTATGCGATATACGTTATACGTTATACGTTATACGTTATACGTTATACGTTATACGTTATACGTTATACCTTATACGTTATACGTTATACGTTATACGTTATACGTTATACGTTATACGTTATACGTTATGCGTTATACGTTATACGTTAAACGTTATGCGTTATACGTTATACGTTATACGTTATACGTTATACGTTATACGTTATACGTAATATGTAATACGTCATACGTTTTACGTTAATCGTTATACGTTATACGTTATACGCTATACGTTATACGTTATACGTTATACGTTATACGTTATACGTTATACGTTATACGTTATACGTTATACGTTATACGTTATACGTTATACGTTATACGTTATACGTTATACGTTATACGTTATGCGTTATAGGATATAAGTTATACGTTATACGTTATACGTTATACGTTGTACGTTATACGTTATACGTTATACGTTATATGTTATACGTTATACGTTATGCGTTATAGGATATACGTTATACGTTATACGTTATACGTTATACGTTGTACGTTATACGTTATACGTTATACGTTATACGTTATACGTTATACGTTATACGTTATACGTTATACGTTATACGTTATACGTTATACGTTATACGTTATACGTTGTACGTTATGCGTTATAGGATATACGTTATACGTTATACGTTATACGTTATACGTTGTACGTTATACGTTATACGTTATACGTTATACGTTATACGTTATACGTTATACGTTATACGTTATACGTTATACGTTATACGTTATACGTTATACGTTATACGTCATACGTTATATGATATACGTTATACGTTATACGTTCTACGTTATACGTTATACGTTATACGTTATACGTTATACGTTATACGTTATAGGTTATGCGTTATAGGATATACGTTATACGTTATACGTTATACGTTATACGTTGTACGTTATACGTTATACGTTATACGTTATACGTTATACGTTATACGTTATACGTTATACGTTATACGTTATACGTTATACGTTATACGTTATACGTTATACGTTACACGTTATACGTTATACGTTATACGTTATACGTTATACGTCATACGTTATACGATATACGTTATACGTTATACGTTCTACGTTATACGTTATACGTTATACGTTATACGTTATACGTTATACGTTATACGTTATGCGTTATAGGATATACGTTATACGTTATACGTTATACGTTATACGTTGTACGTTATACGTTATACGTTATACGTTATACGTTATACGTTATACGTTATACGTTATACGTTATACGTTATACGTTATACGTTATACGTTATACGTTATACGTTATACGTTATGCGTTATAGGATATACGTTATACGTTATACGTTATACGTTATACGTTGTACGTTATACGTTATACGTTATACGTTATACGTTATACGTTATACGTTATACGTTATACGTTATACGTTATACGTTATACGTTATACGTTATACGTTATACGTTGTACGTTACACGTTATACGTTATACGTTATACGTTATACGTTATACGTTATGCGTTATAGGATATAAGTTATACGTTATACGTTATACGTTATACGTTGTACGTTATACGTTATACGTTATACGTTATACGTTATACGTTATACGTTATACGTTATACGTTATACGTTATACGTCATACGTTATACGATATACGTTATACGTTATACGTTCTACGTTATACGTTATACGTTAAACATTGTACGTTATACGTTATACGTTATACGTTATACGTTATACGTTATACGTTATATGTTATACGTTATACGTTATACGTTATACGTTATACGTTATACGTTATACGTTATACGTTATGCGTTATAGGATATACGTTATACGTTATACGTTATACGTTATACGTTATACGTTATACGTCATACGTTATACGATATACGTTATACGTTATACGTTATACGTTATACGTTATACGTTATACGTTATACGTTATACGTTACACGTTATACGTCATAAGTTATACGTTATACGTTATGCGTTATAGGATATAAGTTATACGTTATACGTTATACGTTATACGTTATACGTTGTACGTTATACGTTATACGTTATACGTTATACGTTATACGTTATACGTTATACGTTATACGTTATACGTTATGCGTCATACGTTATACGATATACGTTATACGTTATACGTTCTACGTTATACGTTATACGTTAAACATTGTACGTTATACGTTATACGTTATACGTTATACGTTATACGTTATACGTTATATGTTATACGTTATACGTTATACGTTATACGATATACGTTATACGTTATACGTTATACGTTATACGTTATACGTTATACGTTATACGTTATACGTTATACGTTATACGTTATACGTTATACGTTATACGTTATGCGTTATAGGATATACGTTATACGTTATACGTTATACGTTATACGTTATACGTTATACGTTATATGTTATACGTTATACGTTATACGTTATACGTTATACGTTATACGTTATACGTTATACGTTATGCGTTATAGGATATACGTTATACGTTATACGTTATACGTTATACGTTGTACGTTATACGTTATACGTTATACGTTATACGTTATACGTTATACGTTATACGTTATACGTTATACGTTATACGTTATACGTTATACGTTATACGTTATACGTTATACGTTATACGTTATACGTTATACGTTATACGTTATACGTTATACGTTATACATTATACGTTATACGCTATACGTTATACGTTATACGTTATACGTTAAACGTTGTACGTTATACGTTATACGTCATACGTTATGCGTTATAGGATATACGTTATACGTTATACGTTGTACTTTATACGTTATACGTTGTACGTTATACGTTATACGTTATACGTTATACGTTATACGTTATACGTTATACGTTATACGTTATACGTTATACGTTATACGTTATACGTTATACGTTATACGTTATACGTTATACGTTATACGTTATACGTTATACGTTATACGTTATACGTTATACGTCATACGTTATACGATATACGTTATACGTTATACGTTATACGTTATACGTTATACGTTATACGTTATACGTTATACGTTACACGTTATACGTCATAAGTTATACGTTATACGTTATGCGTTATAGGATATAAGTTATACGTTATACGTTATACGTTATACGTTGTACGTTATACGTTATACGTTATACGTTATACGTTATACGTTATACGTTATACGTTATACGTTATACGTTATGCGTCATACGTTATACGATATACGTTATACGTTATACGTTCTACGTTATACGTTATACGTTAAACATTGTACGTTATACGTTATACGTTATACGTTATACGTTATACGTTATACGTTATATGTTATACGTTATACGTTATACGTTATACGATATACGTTATACGTTATACGTTATACGTTATACGTTATACGTTATACGTTATACGTTATACGTTATACGTTATACGTTATACGTAATATGTAATACGTCATACGTTTTACGTTAATCGTTATACGTTATACGTTATACGCTATACGTTATACGTTATACGTTATACGTTATACGTTATACGTTATACGTTATACGTTATACGACATACGTTATACGTTATACGTTAAACGTTGTACGTTATACGTTATACGTCATCCGTTATACGTTATACGTTATACGTTATACGTTCTACGTTATACGTTATACGTTAAACGTTGTACGTTATACGTTATACGTTATACGTTATACGTTATACGTTATACGTTATACGTTATACGTTATGCGTTATACGTTATACGTTATACGTTATACGTTATACGTTATACGTTATACGTTATACGTTATACGTCATACGTTAAACGTTATACGTTATACGTTATACGTTATACGTTATACGTTATACGTTCTACGTTATACGTTATACGTTAAACGTTGTACGTTATACGTTATACGTAATACGTTATACGTTATACTATATACGACATACGTTATACGTTATACGTTATACGTTATACGTTATACGTTATACGTTATACGTTATACGTTATATGTTATACGTTATACGTTATACGTTATGCGTTATAGGATATACGTTATACGTTATACGTTGTACGTTATACGTTATACGTTGTACGTTATACGTTCTACGTTATACGTTATACGTTAAACGATGTACGTTATACGTTATACGTGATCCGTTATACGTTATACGTTACACGTTATACGTTCTACGTTATACGTTATACGTTAAACGTTGTACGTTATACGTTATACGTTATACGTTATACGTTATACGTTATACGTTATGCGTTATACGTTATACGTTATACGTTATACGTTATACGTTATACGTTATACGTTATACGTTATACGTTATACGTTATGCGTTATAGGATATACGTTATACGTTATACGTTGTACGTTATACGTTATACGTTGTACGTTATACGTTATACGTTATATGTTATACGTTATACGTTATACGTTATACGTTATACGTTATACGTTATACGTTATACGTTATACGTTATACGTTACACGTTATACGTTATACGTTATACGTTATACTGTATACGTTATACGTTATACGTTATACGTTATACGTTATACGTTATACGTTATACGTTATACGTTATACGTTATACGTTATACGTTATACGTTATACGTTATACGTTATACGTTATACGTTATACGTTATACTGTATACGTTATACGTTATACGTTATACGTTATACGTTATACTGTATACGTTATACGTTATACGTTATACGTTATACGTTATACGTTATACGTTATACGTTATACGTTATACGTTATATGTTATACGTTATACGTTATACGTTATACGTTATACGTTATACGTTATACGTTATACGTTATACGTTATACGTTACACGTTATACGTTATACGTTATACTGTATACGTTATACGTTATACGTTATACGTTATACGTTATACTGTATACGTTATACGTTATACGTTATACGTTATACGTTATACGTTATACGTTATACGTTATACGTTATACGTTATACGTTATACGTTATACGTTATACGTTATACGTTAGACGCTATACGTTATACGTTATACGTTATACATTATACGTTATACGTTATACGTTATACGTTATACGTTATACGTTATACGTTATACGTTATACGTTATACGTTATACGACATACGTTATACGTTATACGTTATACGTTATACGTTATACGTTATACGATATACGTTATACGTTATACGTTATACGTTATACTATATACGACATACGTTATACGTTATACGTTATACGTTATACGTTATACGTTATACGTTATACGTTATACGTTATATGTTATACGTTATACGTTATACGTTATGCGTTATAGGATATACGTTATACGTTATACGTTATACGTTATACGTTATACGTTATACGTTATACGACATACGTTATACGTTATACGTTATACGTTATACGTTATACGTTATACGTTATACGTTATACGTTATACGTTATACGTTATACGTTATACGTTATACGTCACACGTAATATGTAATACGTCATACGTTTTACGTTAATCGTTATACGTTATACGTTACACGCTATACGTTATACGTTAAACGTTATACGATATACGTTATGCGTTATAGGATATACGTTATACGTTATACGCTATACGTTATACGTTATACGTTATACGCTATACGTTATACGTTATACGTTATACGTTATACGTTACACGTTATACGTTACACGTTATACGTTATACGTTATAATGTATACGTTATGCGTTATACGCTATACGTTATGCGTTATAGGATATACGTTATGCGTTATAGGATATACGTTATACTTTATACGTTGTACGTTATACGTTATACGTTATGCGTTATACGTCATGCGTTATACGTCTTACGTTATACGTTATACGTTATACGTTATACGTTATACGTTATACGTTATACGTTGTACGTTATACGTTATACGTTGTACGTTATACGTTCTACGTTATACGTTATACGTTAAACGTTGTACGTTATACGTTATACGTCATACGTTATAGGTTATACGTTATAGGTTATACGTTCTACGTTATACGTTATACGTTATACGTTATACGTTATACGTTATACGTTATACGTTATTCGTAATACGTAATACGTCATACGTTTTACGTTAATCGTTATACGTTATACGTTATACGCTATACGTTATACGTTATACGTTATACGTTATACGTTATACGTTATACGTTATACGTTATACGTTATACGTTATACGTTATACGTTATACGTTATACGTTATACGTTATACGTTATACGTTATACGTTATACGTTATACGTTATAAGTTATACGTTATACGTTATACGTTATACGTTATACGTTATACGTTAGACGCTATACGTTATACGTTATACGTTATACGTTATACGTTATACGTTATACGTTATACGTTATACGTTATACGTTATACGTTATACGTTATACGTTATACGTTATACGTTATACGTTATACGTTATGCGTTATAGGATATACGTTATACGTTATACGTTGTACGTTATACGTTATACGCTATGCGTTATACGTAATGCGATACACGTTATACGTTATACGTTATACGATATACGCTATACATTATACGTTATACGTTATACGTTATACGTTATACGTTATACGTTATACGTTATACGTTATACGTTATACGTTATACGTTATACGTTATACGTTATGCGACATACGTTATACGTTATACGTTATACGTTATACGTTATACGTTATACGTTATACGTTATACGTTATACGTTATACGTTATACGTTATACGTTATACGTTATACGTTATACGTTATACGTTATACGTTATACGTTATACGTTATACGTTATGCGTTATAGGATATACGTTATACGTTATACGTTGTACGTTATACGTTATACGTTATACGTTAAACGTTGTACGTTATACGTTATACGTCATACGTTATACGTTATACGTTATACGTTATACGTTCTACGTTATACGTTATACGTTAAACGTTGTACGTTATACGTTATACGTTATACGTTATGCGTTATACGTTATACGTTATACGTTATACGTTATACGTTATACGTTATACGTTATACGTTATACGTTATACGTTATACGTTATACGTTATGCGTTATAGTATATACGTTATACGTTATACGTTGTACGTTATACGTTATACGTTATACGTTGTACGTTATACGTTCTACGTTATACGTTATATGTTAAACGTTGTACGTTATACGTTATACATCATACGTTATACGTTATACGTTATACGTTATACGTTCTACGTTATACGTTCTACGTTATACGTTATACGTTATACGTTATACGTTATACGTTATACGTTATACGTTATACGATATACGTTATACGTTATACGTTGTACGTTATACGTTATACGTTATACGTTATACGTTATACGTTATACGTTATACGTTATACGTTATACGTTATACGACATACGTTATACGTTATACGTTATACGTTATACGTTATACGTTATACGTTATACGTTATACGTTATACGTTATACGTTATACGTTATACGTCACACGTAATATGTAATACGTCATACGTTTTACGTTAATCGTTATACGTTATACGTTACACGCTATACGTTATACGTTAAACGTTATACGATATACGTTATGCGTTATAGGATATACGTTATACGTTATACGCTATACGTTATACGTTATACGTTATACGCTATACGTTATACGTTATACGTTATACGTTACACGTTATACGTTACACGTTATACGTTATACGTTATAATGTATACGTTATGCGTTATACGCTATACGTTATGCGTTATAGGATATACGTTATGCGTTATAGGATATACGTTATACTTTATACGTTGTACGTTATACGTTATACGTTATGCGTTATACGTCATGCGTTATACGTCTTACGTTATACGTTATACGTTATACGTTATACGTTATACGTTATACGTTATACGTTGTACGTTATACGTTATACGTTGTACGTTATACGTTCTACGTTATACGTTATACGTTAAACGTTGTACGTTATACGTTATACGTCATACGTTATAGGTTATACGTTATAGGTTATACGTTCTACGTTATACGTTATACGTTATACGTTATACGTTATACGTTATACGTTATACGTTATACGTTATACGTTATGCGTTATAGGATATACGTCATACGTTATACGTTGTACGTTATACGTTATACGCTATGCGTTATACGTAATGCGATACACGTTATACGTTATACGTTATACGATATACGCTATACATTATACGTTATACGTTATACGTTATACGTTATACGTTATACGTTATACGTTATACGTTATACGTTATACGTTATACGTTATGCGACATACGTTATACGTTATACGTTATACGTTATACGTTATACGTTATACGTTATACGTTATACGTTATACGTTATACGTTATACGTTATACGTTATACTTTATGCGTTATAGTATATACGTTATACGTTATACGTTATACGTTATACGTTATGCGACATACGTTATACGTTATACGTTATACGTTATACGTTATACGTTATACGTTATACGTTATACGTTATACGTCATACGTTATACGTTATACGTTATACGTTATACGTTCTACGTTATACGTTATACGTTAAACGTTGTACGTTATACGTTATACGTTATACGTTATGCGTTATACGTTATACGTTATACGTTATACGTTATACGTTATACGTTATACGTTATACGTTATACGTTATACGTTATACGTTATACGTTATACGTTATGCGTTATAGTATATACGTTATACGTTATACGTTGTACGTTATACGTTATTCGTTGTACGTTATACGTTCTACGTTATACGTTATATGTTAAACGTTGTACGTTATACGTTATACATCATACGTTATACGTTATACGTTATACGTTATACGTTCTACGTTATACGTTCTACGTTATACGTTATACGTTATACGTTATACGTTATACGTTATACGTTATACGTTATACGATATACGTTATACGTTATACGTTGTACGTTATACGTTATACGTTATACGTTATACGTTATACGTTATACGTTATACGTTATACGTTATACGACATACGTTATACGTTATACGTTATACGTTATACGTTATACGTTATACGTTATACGTTATACGTTATACGTTATACGTTATACGTCACACGTAATATGTAATACGTCATACGTTTTACGTTAATCGTTATACGTTATACGTTACACGCTATACGTTATACGTTAAACGTTATACGATATACGTTATGCGTTATAGGATATACGTTATACGTTATACGCTATACGTTATACGTTATACGTTATACGCTATACGTTATACGTTATACGTTATACGTTACACGTTATACGTTACACGTTATACGTTATACGTTATAATGTATACGTTATGCGTTATACGCTATACGTTATGCGTTATAGGATATACGTTATGCGTTATAGGATATACGTTATACTTTATACGTTGTACGTTATACGTTATACGTTATGCGTTATACGTCATGCGTTATACGTCTTACGTTATACGTTATACGTTATACGTTATACGTTATACGTTATACGTTATACGTTGTACGTTATACGTTATACGTTGTACGTTATACGTTCTACGTTATACGTCATACGTTAAACGTTGTACGTTATACGTTATACGTCATACGTTATAGGTTATACGTTATAGGTTATACGTTCTACGTTATACGTTATACGTTATACGTTATACGTTATACGTTATACGTTATACGTTATTCGTAATACGTAATACGTCATACGTTTTACGTTAATCGTTATACGTTATACGTTATACGCTATACGTTATACGTTATACGTTATACGTTATACGTTATACGTTATACGTTATACGTTATACGTTATACGTTATACGTTATACGTTATACGTTATACGTTATACGTTATACGTTATACGTTATACGTTATACGTTATACGTTATACGTTATACGTTATAAGTTATACGTTATACGTTATACGTTATACGTTATACGTTATACGTTAGACGCTATACGTTATACGTTATACGTTATACGTTATACGTTATACGTTATACGTTATACGTTATACGTTATACGTTATACGTTATACGTTATACGTTATACGTTATACGTTATACGTTATACGTTATACGTTATACGTTATACGTTATACGTTATACGTTATACGTTATACGTTATACGTTATACGTTATACGTTATACGTTATACGTTATGCGTTATAGGATATACGTTATACGTTATACGTTGTACGTTATACGTTATACGTAATGCGATACACGTTATACGTTATACGTTATACGATATACGCTATACATTATACGTTATACGTTATACGTTATACGTTATACGTTATACGTTATACGTTATACGTTATACGTTATACGTTATACGTTATGCGACATACGTTATACGTTATACGTTATACGTTATACGTTATACGTTATACGTTATACGTTATACGTTATACGTTATACGTTATACGTTATACGTTATACGTTATACGTTATACGTTATACGTTATACGTTATACGTTATACGTTATACGTTATACGTTATACGTTATACGTTATACGTTATGCGTTATAGGATATACGTTATACGTTATACGTTGTACGTTATACGTTATACGTTATACGTTAAACGTTGTACGTTATACGTTATACGTCATACGTTATACGTTATACGTTATACGTTATACGTTCTACGTTATACGTTATACGTTAAACGTTGTACGTTATACGTTATACGTTATACGTTATGCGTTATACGTTATACGTTATACGTTATACGTTATACGTTATACGTTATACGTTATACGTTATACGTTATACGTTATACGTTATACGTTATACGTTATACGTTATGCGTTATAGTATATACGTTATACGTTATACGTTGTACGTTATACGTTATACGTTGTACGTTATACGTTCTACGTTATACGTTATACGTTAAACGTTGTACGTTATACGTTATACATCATACGTTATACGTTATACGTTATACGTTATACGTTCTACGTTATACGTTCTACGTTATACGTTATACGTTATACGTTATACGTTATACGTTATACGTTATACGTTATACGATATACGTTATACGTTATACGTTGTACGTTATACGTTATACGTTATACGTTATACGTTATACGTTATACGTTATACGTTATACGTTATACGTTATACGTTATACGTTATACGTTATACGTTATACGTTATACGTTATACGTTATACGTTATACGTTATACGTTATACGTTATACGTTATACGTTATACGTTATACGTTATACGTTATACGTTATACGTTATACTTTATGCGTTATAGTATATACGTTATACGTTATACGTTATACGTTATACGTTATGCGACATACGTTATACGTTATACGTTATACGTTATACGTTATACGTTATACGTTATACGTTATACGTTATACGTTATACGTTATACGTTATACGTTATACGTTATACGTTATACGTTATACGTTATACGTTATACGTTATACGTTATACGTTATACGTTATACGTTATGCGTTATAGGATATACGTTATACGTTATACGTTGTACGTTATACGTTATACGTTATACGTTAAACGTTGTACGTTATACGTTATACGTCATACGTTATACGTTATACGTTATACGTTATACGTTCTACGTTATACGTTATACGTTAAACGTTGTACGTTATACGTTATACGTTATACGTTATGCGTTATACGTTATACGTTATACGTTATACGTTATACGTTATACGTTATACGTTATACGTTATACGTTATACGTTATACGTTATACGTTATACGTTATACGTTATACGTTATACGTTATGCGTTATAGGATATACGTTATACGTTATACGTTGTACGTTATACGTTATACGCTATGCGTTATACGTAATGCGATACACGTTATACGTTATACGTTATACGATATACGCTATACATTATACGTTATACGTTATACGTTATACGTTATACGTTATACGTTATACGTTATACGTTATACGTTATACGTTATGCGACATACGTTATACGTTATACGTTATACGTTATACGTTATACGTTATACGTTATACGTTATACGTTATACGTTATACGTTATACGTTATACGTTATACGTTATACGTTATACGTTATACGTTAAACGTTGTACGTTATACGTTATACGTCATACGTTATACGTTATACGTTATACGTTATACGTTCTACGTTATACGTTATACGTTAAACGTTGTACGTTATACGTTATACGTTATACGTTATGCGTTATACGTTATACGTTATACGTTATACGTTATGCGTTATAGTATATACGTTATACGTTATACGTTGTACGTTATACGTTATACGTTGTACGTTATACGTTCTACGTTATACGTTATACGTTAAACGTTGTACGTTATACGTTATACGTTATACGTTATACGTTATACGTTATACGTTATACGTTATACGTTATACGTTATACGTTATACGTTATACGTTATACGTTATACGTTATACGTTATACGTTATACGATATACGTTATACGTTATACGTTGTACGTTATACGTTATACGTTATACGTTATACGTTATACGTTATACGTTATACGTTATACGTTATACGTTATACGTTATACGTTATACGTTATACGTTATACGTTATACGTTATACGTTATACGTTATACGTTATACGTTATACGTTATACGTTATACGTTATACGTTATACGTTATACGTTATACGTTATACTTTATGCGTTATAGTATATACGTTATACGTTATACGTTATACGTTATACGTTATGCGACATACGTTATACGTTATACGTTATACGTTATACGTTATACGTTATACGTTATACGTTATACGTTATACGTTATACGTTATACGTTATACGTTATACGTTATACGTTATACGTTATACGTTATACGTTATACGTTATACGTTATACGTTATACGTTATACGTTATACGTTATGCGTTATAGGATATACGTTATACGTTATACGTTGTACGTTATACGTTATACGTTATACGTTAAACGTTGTACGTTATACGTTATACGTCATACGTTATACGTTATACGTTATACGTTATACGTTCTACGTTATACGTTATACGTTAAACGTTTTACGTTATACGTTATACGTTATACGTTATGCGTTATACGTTATACGTTATACGTTATACGTTATACGTTATACGTTATACGTTATACGTTATACGTTATACGTTATACGTTATACGTTATGCGTTATAGTATATACGTTATACGTTATACGTTGTACGTTATACGTTATACGTTGTACGTTATACGTTCTACGTTATACGTTATACGTTAAACGTTGTACGTTATACGTTATACATCATACGTTATACGTTATACGTTATACGTTATACGTTCTACGTTATACGTTATACGTTATACGTTATACGTTATACGTTATACGTTATACGTTATACGTTATACGTTATACGATATACGTTATACGTTATACGTTGTACGTTATACGTTATACGTTGTACGTTATACGTTATACGTTATACGTTATACGTTATACGTTATACGTTATACGTTATACGTTATACGTTATACGTTATACGTTATACGTTATACGTTATACGTTATACGTTATACGTTATACGTTATACGTTATACGTTATACTTTATGCGTTATAGTATATACGTTATACGTTATACGTTGAACGTTATACGTTATACGTTGTACGTTATACGTTATACGTTATACGTTATACGTAAGACGTTGTACGTTATACGATATATGTTATACGTTATACGTTATACGTTATACGTTATACGTTATACGTTATGCGTTATAGGATATACGTTATACGTTATACGTTATACGTTGTACGTTATACGTTATACGTTATACTTTATACGTTATACGTTATACGTTATACGTTATACGTTATACGTTATACGTTATACGTTATACGTTATTCGTAATACGTAATACGTCATACGTTTTACGTTAATCGTTATACGTTATACGTTATACGCTATACGTTATACGTTATACGTTATACGTTATACGTTATACGTTATACGTTATACGTTATACGTTATACGTTATACGTTATACGTTATACGTTATACGTTATACGTTATACGTTATACGTTATACGTTATACGTTATACGTTATACGTTATACGTTATACGTTATACGTTATACGTTATACGTTATAAGTTATACGTTATACGTTATACGTTATACGTTATACGTTATACGTTAGACGCTATACGTTATACGTTATACGTTATACGTTATACGTTATACGTTATACGTTATACGTTATACGTTATACGATATACGTTATACGTTATACGTTATACGTTATACGTTATACGTTATACGTTATACGTTATACGTTATACGTTATACGTTATACGTTATGCGTTATAGGATATACGTTATACGTTATACGTTGTACGTTATACGTTATACGCTATGCGTTATACGTAATGCGATACACGTTATACGTTATACGTTATACGATATACGCTATACATTATACGTTATACGTTATACGTTATACGTTATACGTTATACGTTATACGTTATACGTTATACGTTATACGTTATACGTTATGCGACATACGTTATACGTTATACGTTATACGTTATACGTTATACGTTATACGTTATACGTTATACGTTATACGTTATACGTTATACGTTATACGTTATACGTTATACGTTATACGTTATACGTTATACGTTATACGTTATACGTTATACGTTATACGTTATACTTTATACGTTATACGTTATACGTTATACGTTATACGTTATGCGTTATAGGATATACGTTATACGTTATACGTTGTACGTTATACGTTATACGTTATACGTTAAACGTTGTACGTTATGCGTTATACGTCATACGTTATACGTTATACGTTATACGTTATACGTTCTACGTTATACGTTATACGTTAAACGTTGTACGTTATACGTTATACGTTATACGTTATGCGTTATACGTTATACGTTATACGTTATACGTTATACGTTATACGTTATACGTTATACGTTATACGTTATACGTTATACGTTATGCGTTATAGTATATACGTTATACGTTATACGTTGTACGTTATACGTTATACGTTGTACGTTATACGTTCTACGTTATACGTTATACGTTAAACGTTGTACGTTATACGTTATACATCATACGTTATACGTTATACGTTATACGTTGTACGTTATACGTTATACGTTATACATTAGACGTTATACGTTATACGTTATACGTTATACGTTATACGTTATACGTTATACGTTATACGTTATACGTTATACGTTATACGTTATACGTTATACGTTATACGTTATACGTTATACGTTATACGTTATACGTTATACGTTATACTTTATGCGTTATAGTATATACGTTATACGTTATACGTTGTACGTTATACGTTATACGTTGTACGTTATACGTTATACGTTATACGTTATACGTTAGACGTTGTACGTTATACGTTATATGTTATACGTTATACGTTATACGTTATACGTTATACGTTATGCGTTATAGGATATACGTTATACGTTATACGTTATACGTTGTACGTTATACGTTATACGTTATATGTTATACGTCATGCGATATACGTTATACGTTATTCGTTATACGGTATACGTTAAACGTTGTACGTTATACGTTATACGTTATACGTTATACGTTATACGTTGTACGGTATACGTTATACGTTATACGTTATACGCTATACGTTATACGTTATACGTTATACGTTATACGTTATACGTTATACGTTATACGTTATACGTTATACGTTACACGTTATACGTTATACGTTATACGTTATACGTTATACGTTATACGTTATACGTTATACGTTATACGTTATACGTTATACGTTATACGTTATGCGTTATAGGATATACGTTATACGTTATACGTTGCACGTTATACGTTATACGTTATGCGTTATACGTCATGCGATATACGTTATAAGTTATACGTTATACGTTATACGTTATACATTATACGTTATACGTTATACGTTATATGTTATACGTTATACGTTATACGTTATACGTTATACGTTATACGTTATACGTTATACGTTATACGTTATACGTTATACATTATACGTTATACGTTATACGTTATACGTTATACGTTATATGTTATACGTTATACGTTATACGACATACGTTATACGTTATACGTTAGACGTTATACGTTATACGTTATAAGTTATACGTTATACGTTATACGTTATACGTTATGCGTTATAGGATATACGTTATACGTTATACGTTGTACGTTATACGTTATACGTTGTACGTTATACTTTCTACGTTATACGTTATACGTTAAACATTGTACGTTATACGTTACACGTCATACGTTATACGTTATACGTTATACGTTATACGTTATACGTTCTACGTTATACGTTATACGTTATACGTTAAACGTTGTACGTTATACGTTATACGTTATACGTTATACGTTATACGTTATACGTTATGCGTTATACATTACACGTTATACGTTATACGTTATACGTTATACGTTATACGTTATACGTAATATGTAATACGTCATACGTTTTACGTTAATCGTTATACGTTATACGTTATACGCTATACGTTATACGTTATACGTTATGCGTTATAGGATATACGTTATACGTTATACGTTGTACGTTATACGTTATACGTTGTACGTTATACGTTGTACGTTATACGTTATACGTTGTACGTTATACGTTATACGTTATACGTTATACGTTAGACGTTGTACGTTATACGTTATACGTTATACGTTATACGCTATACGTTATACGTTATACGTTATACGTTATACGTTATACGTTATACGTTATACGTCATACGTTATACGCTATACGTTACACGTTATACGTTATACGTTATACGTTATACGTTATACGTTATACGTTATACGTTATACGTTATACGTTATACGTTATGCGTTATAGGATATACGTTATACGTTATACGTTGTACGTTATACATTATACGTTATATGTTATACGTCATGCGATATACGTTATACGTTATTCGTTATACGGTATACGTTAAACGTTGTACGTTATACGTTATACGTTATACATTATACGTTATACGTTGTACGTTATACGTTATACGTTATACGATATACGCTATACGTTATACGTTATACGTTATACGTTATACGTTATACGTTATACGTTATACGTTATAGGTTATACGTTATACGTTATACGTTATACGTTATACGTTATACGTTATACGTTATACGTTATACGTTATACGTTATACGTTATACGTTATACGTTATACGTTATACGTTATACGTTATACGTTATACGTTATGCGTTATACGTTATACGTTATACGTTATGCGTTATACGTTATACGTTGTACGTTATACGTTATACGTTATACGTTATACGTTATACGTTATACGTTATACGTTATACGTTATACGTTAAACGTTGTACGTTATACGTTATACGTTATGCGTTATACGTTATACGTTATACGTCATACGTTATACGTTATACGTTATACGTTATACGTTATACGTTATACGTTATACGTTATACGTAATACGTTATACGTTCTACGTTATACGTTATACGTTAAACGTTGTACGTTATACGTTATACGTTATACGTTATACGTTATACGTTATACGTTATACGTTATACGTTATGCGTTATAGGATATACGTTATACGTTATACGTTGTACGTTATACGTTATACGTTATACGTTATACGTTATACGTTATACGTTATACGTTATACGTTAAACGTTGTACGTTATACGTTATACGTTATGCGTTATACGTTATACGTTATACGTCATACGTTATACGTTATACGTTATACGTTATACGTTATACGTTATACGTTATACGTAATACGTTATACGTTCTACGTTATACGTTATACGTTAAACGTTGTACGTTATACGTTATACGTTATACGTTATACGTTATACGTTATACGTTATACGTTATACGTTATGCGTTATAGGATATACGTTATACGTTATACGTTGTACGTTATACGTTATACGTTGTACGTTATACGTTCTACGTTATACATTATGCGTTAAACGTTGTACGTTATACGTTATACGTCATACGTTATACGTTATACGTTATACGTTATACGTTCTACGTTATACGTTATACGTTAAACGTTGTACGTTATACGTTATACGTTATACGTTATACGTTATACGTTATACGTTATGCGTTATACGTTATACGTTATACGTTATACGTTATACGTTATACGCTATACGTTATACGTTATACGTTATACGTAATATGTAATGCGTCATACGTTTTACGTTAATCGTTGTACGTTATACGTTATACGCTATACGTTATACGTTATACGTTATACGTTATACGTTATACGTTATACGTTATACGCTATACGTTATACGTTATGCGACATACGTTATACGTTATACGTTATACGTTATACGTTATACGTTATGCGTTATAGGATATACGTTATACGTTATACGTTGTACGTTATACGTTATACGTTGTACGTTATACGTACTACGTTATACAGTATACGTTATACGTTATACGTTATACGTTATGCGTCATAGGATATACGTTATACGTTATACGTTATACGTTATGCGTTGTACGTTATAGGTTATACGTTATACGTTATACGTTATACGTTATACGTTATACGTTATACGTTATACGTTATACGTTATACGTTATACGTTATACGTTATACGTTATACGTTATACATTATACGTTATACGTTATACGTTATACGTTATACGTTATACGTTATACGTTATACGACATACGTTATATGTTATACGTTATACGTTATACGTTATACGTCATACGTTATACGTTATACGTTATACGTTATACGTTATACGTTATGCGTTATAGGATATACGTTATACGTTATACGTTGTACGTTGTACGTTATACGTTATACGTTGTACGTTATACGTTCTACGTTATACATTATACGTTAAACGTTGTACGTTATACGTTATACGTCATACGTTATACGTTATACGTTATACGTTATACGTCCTACGTTATACATTATACGTTAAACGTTGTACGTTATACGTTATACGTTATACGTTATACGTTATACGTTATGCGTTATACGTTATACGTTATACGTTATGCGTTATACGTTATACGTTGTACGTTATACGTTATACGTTATACGTTATACGTAATATGTAATACGTCATACGTTTTACGTTATACGTTATGCGTTATAGGATATACGTTATACGTTATACGTTGTACGTTATACGTTATACGTTATACGTTATACGTTAAACGTTGTACGTTATACGTTATACGTCTTACGTTATACGTTATACGTTATACGTTATACGTTCTACGTTATACGTTATACGTTAAACGTTGTACGTTATACGTTATACGTTATACGTTATGCGTTATACGTTATACGTTATACGTTATACGTTATACGTTATACGTTATACGTTATACGTTATACGTTATACGTTATACGTTATACGTTATACGTTATACGTTATACGTTATACGTTATGCGTTATAGTATATACGTTATACGTTATACGTTGTACGTTATACGTTATACGTTGTACGTTATACGTTCTACGTTATACGTTATACGTTAAACGTTGTACGTTATACGTTATACATCATACGTTATACGTTATACGTTATACGTTCTACGTTATACGTTATACGTTATACGTTATACGTTATACGTTATACGTTATACGTTATACGTTATACGTTATACGTTATACGATATACGTTATACGTTATACGTTGTACGTTATACGTTATACATTATACGTTATACGTTATACGTTATACGTTATACGTTATACGTTATACGTTATACGTTATACGTTATACGTTATACGCTATACGTTATACGTTATACGTTATACGTTATACGTTATACGTTATACGTTATACGTTATACGTTATACTTTATGCGTTATAGTATATACGTTATACGTTATACGTTGTACGTTATACGTTATACGTTATACGTTAAACGTTGTACGTTATACGTTATACGTTATACGTTATACGTTATACGTTATACGTTATGCGTTATACATTACACGTTATACGTTATACGTTATACGTTATACGTTATACGTTATACGTTATACGTTATACGTAATATGTAATACGTCATACGTTTTACGTTAATCGTTATACGTTATACGTTATACGCTATACGTTATACGTTATACGTTATGCGTTATAGGATATACGTTATACGTTATACGTTGTACGTTATACGTTATACGTTGTACGTTATACGTTGTACGTTATACGTTATACGTTGTACGTTATACGTTATATGTTATACGTTATACGTTAGACGTTGTACGTTATACGTTATACGTTATACGTTATACGTTATACGTTATACGTTATATGTTATACGTTATACGTTATACGACATACGTTATACGTTATACGTTAGACGTTATACGTTATACGCTATACGTTATACGTTATACGTTATACGTTATACGTTACACGTTATACGTTATACGTTATACGTTATACGTTATACGTTATACGTTATACGTTATACGTTATACGTTATACGTTATACGTTATACGTTATACGTTATACGTTATACGTTATACGTTATACGTTATACGTTATACGTTATACGTTATACGTTATACGTTATACGTTATACGTTATACGTTATGCGTTATAGGATATACGTTATACGTTATACGTTGCACGTTATACGTTATACGTTTTGCGTTATACGTCATGCGATATACGTTATAAGTTATACGTTATACGTTATACGTTATACATTATACGTTATACGTTATACGTTATACGTTATACGTTATACGTTATACGTTATACGTTATACGTTATACGTTATACGTTATACGTTATACGTTATACGTTATACATTATACGTTATACGTTATACGTTATACGTTATACGTTATACGTTATATGTTATACGTTATACGTTATACGACATACGTTATACGTTATACGTTAGACGTTATACGTTATACGTTATAAGTTATACGTTATACGTTATACGTTATACGTTATGCGTTATAGGATATACGTTATACGTTATACGTTGTACGTTATACGTTATACGTTGTACGTTATACGTTCTACGTTATACGTTATACGTTAAACATTGTACGTTATACGTTACACGTCATACGTTATACGTTATACGTTATACGTTATACGTTCTACGTTATACGTTATACGTTATACGTTATACGTTATACGTTATACGTTATACGTTATACGCTATACATTATACGTTATACGTTATACGTTATACGTTATACGTTATATGTTATACGTTATACGTTATACGACATACGTTATACGTTATACGTTAGACGTTATACGTTATACGTTATAAGTTATACGTTATACGTTATACGTTATACGTTATGCGTTATAGGATATACGTTATACGTTATACGTTGTACGTTATACGTTATACGTTGTACGTTATACGTTCTACGTTATACGTTATACGTTAAACATTGTACGTTATACGTTACACGTCATACGTTATACGTTATACGTTATACGTTATACGTTATACGTTATACGTTATACGTTATACGTTATACGTTATACGTTATACGTTATACGTAATATGTAATACGTCATACGTTTTACGTTAATCGTTATACGTTATACGTTATACGTTATACGTTATACGTTATACGTTATGCGTTATAGTATATACGTTATACGTTATACGTTGTACGTTATACGTTATACGTTGTACGTTATACGTTCTACGTTATACGTTATACGTTAAACGTTGTACGTTATACGTTATACATCATACGTTATACGTTATACGTTATACGTTATACGTTCTACGTTATACGTTATACGTTATACGTTATACGTTATACGTTATACGTTATACGTTATACGTTATACGTTATACGTTATACGATATACGTTATACGTTATACGTTGTACGTTATACGTTATACATTATACGTTATACGTTATACGTTATACGTTATACGTTATACGTTATACGTTATACGTTATACGTTGGACGTTAGACGTTATACGTTATACGTTATACGCTATACGTTATACGTTATACGTTATACGTTATACGTTATACGTAGTACGTTATACGTTATACGTTATACGTTATACATTATACATTATACGTTATACGTTATACGTTATACGTTATGCGTTATAGGATATACGTTATACGTTATACGTTATACGTTATACATTATACGTTATACGTTATACGTTATACGTTATACGTTATACGTTATACGTTATACGTTATACGTTATACCTTATACGTTATACGTTATACGTTATACGTTATACATTATACGTTATACGTTGAACGTTGTACGATATACGTTATACGTTATACGTTATGCGTTATAGGATATACGTTATACGTTATACGTTATACGTCCTACGTTATACATTATACGTTAAACGTTGTACGTTATACGTTATACGTTATACGTTATACGTTATACGTTATACGTTATGCGTTATACGTTATACGTTATACGTTATGCGTTATACGTTATACGTTATACGTTATACGTTATACGTTATACGTTATACGTAATATGTAATACGTCATACGTTTTACGTTAATCGTTATACGTTATACGTTATACTCTATACGTTATACGTTATACGTTATACGTTATACGTTATACGTTATACGTTATACGTTATACGTTATACGTTATACGTTATACGTTATACGTTATACGTTATACGTTATACGTTATACGTTATACGTTATACGTTATACGTTATACGTTATACGTTATACGTTCTACGTTCTACGTTATACGTTATACGTTATACGTTATACGTTCTACGTTATACGTTATACGTTAAACGTTGTACGTTATACGTTATACGTCATACGTTATACGTTATACGTTATACGTTATACGTTCTACGTTATACGTTATACGTTAAACGTTGTACGTAATTCGTTATACGTTGTACGTTATACGTTCTACGTTATACATTATACGTTAAACGTTGTACGTTATACGTTATACGTCATACGTTATACGTTATACGTTATACGTTATACGTTCTACGTTATACGTTATACGTTAAACGTTGTACGTTATACGTTATACGTTATACGTTATACGTTATACGTTATACGTTATGCGTTATACGTTATACGTTATACGTTATACGTTATACGTTATACGTTATACGTTATACGTTATACGTTATACGTTATACGTTATACGTTATACGTTATACGTTATACGTAATATGTAATACATCATACGTTTTACGTTAATCGTTATACGTTATACGTTATACGCTATACGTTATACGTTATACGTTATACGTTATACGTTATACATTATACGTTGTACGTTATACGTCCTACGTTATACGTTATACGTTAAACGTTGTACGTCATGCGATATACGTTATACGTTATACGTTATACGTTATACGTTATGCGTTATACGTAATACGTTATACGTTATACGTTATACGTTATACGTTATACGTTATACGTTATACGTTATACGTAATATGTAATACGTCATACGTTTTACGTTAATCGTTATACGTTATACGTTATACGCTATACGTTATACGTTATACGTTATACGTTATACGTTATACGTTATACGTTATACGTTATACGTTATACGTTATACGTTATACGTTATACGTTATACGTTATACGACATACGTTATACGTTATACGCTATACGTTATACGTTATACGTTATACGTTATACGTTATACGTTATACGTTATACGTTATACGTTATACGTTATACGTTATACGTTATACGTTGGACGTTAGACGTTATACGTTATACGTTATACGCTATACGTTATACGTTATACGTTATACGTTATACGTTATACGTAGTACGTTATACGTTATACGTTATACGTTATACATTATACATTATACATTATACGTTATACGTTATACGTTATACGTTATGCGTTATAGGATATACGTTATACGTTATACGTTGTACGTTATACGTTATACGTTGTACGTTATACGTTCTACGTTATACATTATACGTTAAACGTTGTACGTTATACGTTATACGTCATACGTTATACGTTATACGTTATACGTTATACGTTATACGTTCTACGTTATACGTTATACGTTAAACGTTGTACGTTATACGTTATACGTTATACGTTATACGTTATACGTTATACGTTATGCGTTATACGTTATACGTTATACGTTATACGTTATACGTTATACGTTATACGTTATACGTTATACGTTATACGTTATACGTTATACGTTATACGTTATACGTTATACGTTATACGTAATATGTAATACATCATACGTTTTACGTTAATCGTTATACGTTATACGTTATACGCTATACGTTATACGTTATACGTTATACGTTATACGTTATACGTTATACCTTATACAATATACTTTATACGTTATACGTTATGTGTTATACGTTATACGTTATACGTTATACGTTATACGTTATACGTCATACTTTATACGTTATACGTTATACGTTATACGTTATACGTTATACGTTATACGTTATACGTTATACGTTATATGTTATACGTTATACGTTATACGTTATACGTTATACGTTATACGTTATACGTTATACGTTATACGTTATACGTTATTCGTTATACGTTATACGTTATACGTTATACGTTATACTTTATACGTTATACGTTATACGTTATACGTTATACGTTATACGTTATACGTTATACGTTAAACGTTGTACGTTATACGTTATACGTTATACGTTATACGTTATACGTTATACGTTATACGTTATACGTTATACGTTATACCTTATACGTTATACGTTATACGTTATACGTTATACATTATACGTTATACGTTGAACGTTGTACGATATACGTTATACGTTATACGTTATGCGTTATAGGATATACGTTATACGTTATACGTTATACGTTATTCGTTATACGTTATACGTTATACGTTATGCGTTATAGGATATACGTTATACGTTATACGTTGTACGTTATACGTTATACGTTATACGTTATACGTTATACGTTATACGTTATACGTTATACGTTATACGTTATACGTTAAACGTTGTACGTTATACGTTATACGTTATACGTTATACGTTATTCGTTATCGGTATACGTTATACGTTATACGTTATACGTTATGCGTTATAGGATATACGTTATACGTTATACGTTGTACGTTATACGTTATACGTTATACGTTATATGTTATACGTCATGCGATATACGTTATACGTTATTCGTTATACGGTATACGTTAAACGTTGTACGTTATACGTTATACGTTATACGTTATACGTTATACGTTGGACGTTATACATTATACGTTATACGTTATACGCCATACGTTATACGTTATACGTTATACGTTATACGTTATACGTTATACGTTATACGTTATACGTTATACGTTATACGTTATACGTTATACGTTATACGTTATACGTTATACGTTATACGTTATACGTTATACGTTACACGTTATACGTTATACGTTATACTGTTTACGTTATAAGTTATACGTTATACGTTATACGTTATACGTTCTACGTTATACGTTATACGTTAAACGTTGTACGTTATACGTTATACGTTATACGTTATACGTTATACGTTATACGTTATACGTTATACGTTATACGTTACACGTTATACGTTATACGTTATACTGTTTACGTTATAAGTTATACGTTATACGTTATACGTTATACGTTCTACGTTATACGTTATACGTTAAACGTTGTACGTTATACGTTATACGTCATACGTTATACGTTATACGTTATATGTTATACGTCATGCGATATACGTTATACGTTATTCGTTATACGGTATACGTTAAACGTTGTACGTTATACGTTATACGTTATACGTTATACGTTATACGTTGGACGTTATACATTATACGTTATACGTTATACGCCATACGTTATACGTTATACGTTATACGTTATACGTTATACGTTATACGTTATACGTTATACGTTATACGTTATACGTTATACGTTATACGTTATACGTTATACGTTATACGTTATACGTTATACGTTCTACGTTATACGTTATACGTTAAACGTTGTACGTAATTCGTTATACGTTGTACGTTATACGTTCTACGTTATACATTATACGTTAAACGTTATACGTTATACGTTATACGTTATACGTTATACGTTATACGTTATACGTTATACGTTATACGTTATACGTTATACGTTATACGTTCTACGTTATACGTTATACGTTATACGTTGTACGTAATTCGTTATACGTTGTACGTTATACGTTCTACGTTATACATTATACGCCATACGTTATACGTTATACGTTATACGTTATACGTTATACGTTATACGTTATACGTTATACGTTATTCGTTATACGTTATACGTTATACGTTATACGTTATACGTTATGCGTTATAGGATATACGTTATACGTTATACGTTGTACGTTATACGTTATACGTTATACGTTATACGTTATACGTTATACGTTGGACGTTATACATTATACGTTATACGTTATACGCCATACGTTATACGTTATACGTTATACGTTATACGTTATACGTTATACGTTATACGTTATACGTTATTCGTTATACGTTATACGTTATACGTTATACGTTATTCGTTATACGTTATACGTTATACGTTATACGTTATACGTTATGCGTTATAGGATATACGTTATACGTTATACGTTGTACGTTATACGTTATACGTTATACGTTATATGTTATACGTCATGCGATATACGTTATACGTTATTCGTTATACGGTATACGTTAAACGTTGTACGTTATACGTTATACGTTATACGTTATACGTTATACGTTGGACGTTATACATTATACGTTATACGTTATACGCCATACGTTATACGTTATACGTTATACGTTATACGTTATACGTTATACGTTATACGTTATACGTTATACGTTATACGTTATACGTTATACGTTATACGTTATACGTTATACGTTATACGTTCTACGTTATACGTTATACGTTAAACGTTGTACGTAATTCGTTATACGTTGTACGTTATACGTTCTACGTTATACATTATACGTTAAACGTTGTACGTTATACGTTATACGTCATACGTTATACGTTATACGTTATACGTTATACGTTATACGTTATATGTTATACGTCATGCGATATACGTTATACGTTATTCGTTATACGGTATACGTTAAACGTTGTACGTTATACGTTATACGTTATACGTTATACGTTATACGTAATATGTAATACATCATACGTTTTACGTTAATCGTTATACGTTATACGTTATACGCTATACGTTATACGTTATACGTTATACGTTATACGTTATACGTTATACCTTATACGTTATACTTTATACGTTATACGTTATGCGTTATACGTTATACGTTATACGTTATACGTTATACGTTATACGTCATACTTTATACGTTATACGTTATACGTTATACGTTATACGTTATACGTTATACGTTATACGTTATACGTTATATGTTATACGTTATACGTTATACGTTATACGTTATACGTTATACGTTATACGTTATACGTTATACGTTATACGTTATTCGTTATACGTTATACGTTATACGTTATACGTTATACTTTATACGTTATACGTTATACGTTATACGTTATACGTTATACGTTATACGTTAAACGTTGTACGTTATACGTTATACGTTATACGTTATACGTTATACGTTATACGTTATACGTTATACGTTATACGTTATACCTTATACGTTATACGTTATACGTTATACGTTATACATTATACGTTATACGTTGAACGTTGTACGATATACGTTATACGTTATACGTTATGCGTTATAGGATATACGTTATACGTTATACGTTATACGTTATTCGTTATACGTTATACGTTATACGTTATGCGTTATAGGATATACGTTATACGTTATACGTTGTACGTTATACGTTATACGTTATACGTTATACGTTATACGTTATACGTTATACGTTATACGTTATACGTTATACGTTAAACGTTGTACGTTATACGTTATACGTTATACGTTATACGTTATTCGTTATACGTTATACGTTATACGTTATACGTTATACGTTATACGTTATGCGTTATAGGATATACGTTATACGTTATACGTTGTACGTTATACGTTATACGTTATACGTTATACGTTATATGTTATACGTCATGCGATATACGTTATACGTTATTCGTTATACGGTATACGTTAAACGTTGTACGTTATACGTTATACGTTATACGTTATACGTTATACGTTGGACGTTATACATTATACGTTATACGTTATACGCCATACGTTATACGTTATACGTTATACGTTATACGTTATACGTTATACGTTATACGTTATACGTTATACGTTATACGTTATACGTTATACGTTATACGTTATACGTTATACGTTATACGTTATACGTTATACGTTACACGTTATACGTTATACGTTATACTGTTTACGTTATAAGTTATACGTTATACGTTATACGTTATACGTTCTACGTTATACGTTATACGTTAAACGTTGTACGTTATACGTTATACGTCATACGTTATACGTTATACGTTATACGTTATACGTTCTACGTTATACGTTATACGTTAAACGTTGTTCGTAATTCGTTATACGTTGTACGTTATACGTTCTACGTTATACATTATACGTTAAACGTTGTACGTTATACGTTATACGTCATACGTTATACGTTATACGTTATACGTTATACGTTCTACGTTATACGTTATACGTTAAACGTTGTACGTTATACGTTATACGTTATACGTTATACGTTATACGTTATACGTTATGCGTTATACGTTATACGTTGGACGTTATACATTATACGTTATACGTTATACGCCATACGTTATACGTTATACGTTATACGTTATACGTTATACGTTATACGTTATACGTTATACGTTATACGTTATACGTTATACGTTATACGTTATACGTTATACGTTATACCTTATACGTTATACGTTATACGTTATACGTTATACATTATACGTTATACGTTGAACGTTGTACGATATACGTTATACGTTATACGTTATGCGTTATAGGATATACGTTATACGTTATACGTTATACGTTATTCGTTATACGTTATACGTTATACGTTATGCGTTATAGGATATACGTTATACGTTATACGTTGTACGTTATACGTTATACGTTATACGTTATACGTTATACGTTATACGTTATACGTTATACGTTATACGTTATACGTTAAACGTTGTACGTTATACGTTATACGTTATACGTTATACGTTATTCGTTATACGTTATACGTTATACGTTATACGTTATACGTTATGCGTTATAGGATATACGTTATACGTTATACGTTGTACGTTATACGTTATACGTTATACGTTATATGTTATACGTCATGCGATATACGTTATACGTTATTCGTTATACGGTATACGTTAAACGTTGTACGTTATACGTTATACGTTATACGTTATACGTTATACGTTGGACGTTATACATTATACGTTATACGTTATACGCCATACGTTATACGTTATACGTTATACGTTATACGTTATACGTTATACGTTATACGTTATACGTTATACGTTATACGTTATACGTTATACGTTATACGTTATACGTTATACGTTATACGTTATACGTTATACGTTATACGTTATACGTTACACGTTATACGTTATACGTTATACTGTTTACGTTATAAGTTATACGTTATACGTTATACGTTATACGTTCTACGTTATACGTTATACGTTAAACGTTGTACGTTATACGTTATACGTCATACGTTATACGTTATACGTTATACGTTATACGTTCTACGTTATACGTTATACGTTAAACGTTGTACGTAATTCGTTATACGTTGTACGTTATACGTTCTACGTTATACATTATACGTTAAACGTTGTACGTTATACGTTATACGTCATACGTTATACGTTATACGTTATACGTTATACGTTCTACGTTATACGTTATACGTTAAACGTTGTACGTTATACGTTATACGTTATACGTTATACGTTATACGTTATACGTTATGCGTTATACGTTATACGTTATACGTTATACGTTATACGTTATACGTTATACGTTATACGTTATACGTTATACGTTATACGTTATACGTTATACGTTATACGTTATACGTAATATGTAATACATCATACGTTTTACGTTAATCGTTATACGTTATACGTTATACGCTATACGTTATACGTTATACGTTATACGTTATACGTTATACATTATACGTTATACGTTATACGTCCTACGTTATACGTTATACGTTAAACGTTGTACGTCATGCGATATACGTTATACGTTATACGTTATACGTTATACGTTATGCGTTATACGTAATACGTTATACGTTATACGTTATACGTTATACGTTATACGTTATACGTTATACGTTATACGTAATATGTAATACGTCATACGTTTTACGTTAATCGTTATACGTTATACGTTATACGCTATACGTTATACGTTATACGTTATACGTTATACGTTATACGTTATACGTTATACGTTATACGTTATACGTTATACGTTATACGTTATACGTTATACGTTATACGTTATACGTTATACGACATACGTTATACGTTATACGCTATACGTTATACGTTATACGTTATACGTTATACGTTATACGTTATACGTTATACGTTATACGTTATACGTTATACGTTATACGTTATACGTTATACGTTGGACGTTAGACGTTATACGTTATACGTTATACGCTATACGTTATACGTTATACGTTATACGTTATACGTTATACGTAGTACGTTATACGTTATACGTTATACGTTATACATTATACATTATACGTTATACGTTATACGTTATACGTTATGCGTTATAGGATATACGTTATACGTTATACGTTGTACGTTATACGTTATACGTTGTACGTTATACGTTCTACGTTATACATTATACGTTAAACGTTGTACGTTATACGTTATACGTCATACGTTATACGTTATACGTTATACGTTATACGTTATACGTTCTACGTTATACGTTATACGTTAAACGTTGTACGTTATACGTTATACGTTATACGTTATACGTTATACGTTATACGTTATGCGTTATACGTTATACGTTATACGTTATACGTTATACGTTATACGTTATACGTTATACGTTATACGTTATACGTTATACGTTATACGTTATACGTTATACGTTATACGTTATACGTAATATGTAATACATCATACGTTTTACGTTAATCGTTATACGTTATACGTTATACGCTATACGTTATACGTTATACGTTATACGTTATACGTTATACGTTATACCTTATACGTTATACTTTATACGTTATACGTTATGCGTTATACGTTATACGTTATACGTTATACGTTATACGTTATACGTCATACTTTATACGTTATACGTTATACGTTATACGTTATACGTTATACGTTATACGTTATACGTTATACGTTATATGTTATACGTTATACGTTATACGTTATACGTTATACGTTATACGTTATACGTTATACGTTATACGTTATACGTTATTCGTTATACGTTATACGTTATACGTTATACGTTATACTTTATACGTTATACGTTATACGTTATACGTTATACGTTATACGTTATACGTTAAACGTTGTACGTTATACGTTATACGTTATACGTTATACGTTATACGTTATACGTTATACGTTATACGTTATACGTTATACCTTATACGTTATACGTTATACGTTATACGTTATACATTATACGTTATACGTTGAACGTTGTACGATATACGTTAATCGTTATACGTTATACGTTATACGCTATACGTTATACGTTATACGTTATACGTTATACGTTATACATTATACGTTATACGTTATACGTCCTACGTTATACGTTATACGTTAAACGTTGTACGTCATGCGATATACGTTATACGTTATACGTTATACGTTATACGTTATGCGTTATACGTAATACGTTATACGTTATACGTTATACGTTATACGTTATACGTTATACGTTATACGTTATACGTAATATGTAATACGTCATACGTTTTACGTTAATCGTTATACGTTATACGTTATACGCTATACGTTATACGTTATACGTTATACGTTATACGTTATACGTTATACGTTATACGTTATACGTTATACGTTATACGTTATACGTTATACGACATACGTTATACGTTATACGCTATACGTTATACGTTATACGTTATACGTTATACGTTATACGTTATACGTTATACGTTATACGTTATACGTTATACGTTATACGTTATACGTTATACGTTGGACGTTAGACGTTATACGTTATACGTTATACGCTATACGTTATACGTTATACGTTATACGTTATACGTTATACGTAGTACGTTATACGTTATACGTTATACGTTATACATTATACATTATACGTTATACGTTATACGTTATACGTTATGCGTTATAGGATATACGTTATACGTTATACGTTGTACGTTATACGTTATACGTTGTACGTTATACGTTCTACGTTATACATTATACGTTAAACGTTGTACGTTATACGTTATACGTCATACGTTATACGTTATACGTTATACGTTATACGTTCTACGTTATACGTTATACGTTAAACGTTGTACGTTATACGTTATACGTTATACGTTATACGTTATACGTTATACGTTATGCGTTATACGTTATACGTTATACGTTATACGTTATACGTTATACGTTATACGTTATACGTTATGCGTTATACGTTATACGTTATACGTTATACGTTATACGTTATACGTTATACGTTATACGTTATACGTTAAACGTTGTACGTTATACGTTATACGTTATACGTTATACGTTATACGTTATACGTTATACGTTATACGTTATGCGTTATAGGATATACGTTATACGTTATACGTTGTACGTTATACGTTATACGTTGTACGTTATACGTTCTACGTTATACATTATACGTTAAACGTTGTACGTTATACGTTATACGTCATAAGTTATACGTTATACGTTATACGTTATACGTTCTACGTTATACGTTATACGTTAAACGTTGTACGTTATACGATATACGTTATACGTTATACGTTATACGTTATACGTTATGCGTTATACGTTATACGTTATACGTTATACGTTATACGTTATACGCTATACGTTGTACGTTATACGTTATACGTAATATGTAATGCGTCATACGTTTTACGTTAATCGTTGTACGTTATACGTTATACGCTATACGTTATACGTTATACGTTATACGTTATACGTTATACGTTATACGTTATCCGCTATACGTTATACGTTATACGTTATACGTTATACGTTATGGGTTATAGGATATACGTTATACGTTATACGTTGTACGTTATACGTTATACGTTGTACGTTATACGTTCTACGTTATACATTATACGTTATACGTTACACGTTATACGTAATGCGTCATAGGATATACGTTATACGTTATACGTTATACGTTATACGTTGTACGTTATACGTTATACGTTATACGTTATACGTTATACGTTATACGTTATACGTTATACGTTATACGTTATACGTTATACGTTATACGTTATACGTTATACGTTATACGTTATACGTTATACGTTATACGTTATACGTTATACGTTATACGTTATACGTTATACGTTATACGTTATACGTTCTACGTTCTACGTTATACGTTATACGTTATACGTTATACGTTCTACGTTATACGTTATACGTTAAACGTTGTACGTTATACGTTATACGTCATACGTTATACGTTATACGTTATACGTTATACGTTCTACGTTATACGTTATACGTTAAACGTTGTACGTAATTCGTTATATGTTGTACGTTATACGTTCTACGTTATACATTATACGTTAAACGTTGTACGTTATACGTTATACGTCATACGTTATACGTTATACGTTATACGTTATACGTTCTACGTTATACGTTATACGTTAAACGTTGTACGTTATACGTTATACGTTATACGTTATACGTTATACGTTATACGTTATGCGTTATACGTTATACGTTATACGTTATACGTTATACGTTATACGTTATACGTTATACGTTATACGTTATACGTTATACGTTATACGTTATACGTTATACGTTATACGTAATATGTAATACATCATACGTTTTACGTTAATCGTTATACGTTATACGTTATACGCTATACGTTATACGTTATACGTTATACGTTATACGTTATACATTATACGTTATACGTTATACGTCCTACGTTATACGTTATACGTTAAACGTTGTACGTCATGCGATATACGTTATACGTTATACGTTATACGTTATACGTTATGCGTTATACGTAATACGTTATACGTTATACGTTATACGTTATACGTTATACGTTATACGTTATACGTTATACGTAATATGTAATACGTCATACGTTTTACGTTAATCGTTATACGTTATACGTTATACGCTATACGTTATACGTTATACGTTATACGTTATACGTTATACGTTATACGTTATACGTTATACGTTATACGTTATACGTTATACGTTATACGTTATACGTTATACGTTATACGTTATACGACATACGTTATACGTTATACGCTATACGTTATACGTTATACGTTATACGTTATACGTTATACGTTATACGTTATACGTTATACGTTATACGTTATACGTTATACGTTATACGTTGGACGTTAGACGTTATACGTTATACGTTATACGCTATACGTTATACGTTATACGTTATACGTTATACGTTATACGTAGTACGTTATACGTTATACGTTATACGTTATACATTATACATTATACGTTATACGTTATACGTTATACGTTATGCGTTATAGGATATACGTTATACGTTATACGTTGTACGTTATACGTTATACGTTGTACGTTATACGTTCTACGTTATACATTATACGTTAAACGTTGTACGTTATACGTTATACGTCATACGTTATACGTTATACGTTATACGTTATACGTTATACGTTCTACGTTATACGTTATACGTTAAACGTTGTACGTTATACGTTATACGTTATACGTTATACGTTATACGTTATACGTTATGCGTTATACGTTATACGTTATACGTTATACGTTATACGTTATACGTTATACGTTATACGTTATACGTTATACGTTATACGTTATACGTTATACGTTATACGTTATACGTTATACGTTATACGTAATATGTAATACATCATACGTTTTACGTTAATCGTTATACGTTATACGTTATACGCTATACGTTATACGTTATACGTTATACGTTATACGTTATACGTTATACCTTATACGTTATACTTTATACGTTATACGTTATGCGTTATACGTTATACGTTATACGTTATACGTTATACGTTATACGTCATACTTTATACGTTATACGTTATACGTTATACGTTATACGTTATACGTTATACGTTATACGTTATACGTTATATGTTATACGTTATACGTTATACGTTATACGTTATACGTTATACGTTATACGTTATACGTTATACGTTATACGTTATTCGTTATACGTTATACGTTATACGTTATGCGTTATAGGATATACGTTATACGTTATACGTTGTACGTTATACGTTATACGTTGTACGTTATACGTTCTACGTTATACATTATACGTTATACGTAATATGTAATACGTCATACGTTTTACGTTAATCGTTATACGTTATACGTTATACGCTATACGTTATACGTTATACGTTATACGTTATACGTTATACGTTATACGTTATACGTTATACGTTATACGTTATACGTTATACGTTATACGTTATACGTTATACGTTATACGTTATACGACATACGTTATACGTTATACGCTATACGTTATACGTTATACGTTATACGTTATACGTTATACGTTATACGTTATACGTTATACGTTATACGTTATACGTTATACGTTATACGTTGGACGTTAGACGTTATACGTTATACGTTATACGCTATACGTTATACGTTATACGTTATACGTTATACGTTATACGTAGTACGTTATACGTTATACGTTATACGTTATACATTATACATTATACGTTATACGTTATACGTTATACGTTATGCGTTATAGGATATACGTTATACGTTATACGTTGTACGTTATACGTTATACGTTGTACGTTATACGTTCTACGTTATACATTATACGTTAAACGTTGTACGTTATACGTTATACGTCATACGTTATACGTTATACGTTATACGTTATACGTTATACGTTCTACGTTATACGTTATACGTTAAACGTTGTACGTTATACGTTATACGTTATACGTTATACGTTATACGTTATACGTTATGCGTTATACGTTATACGTTATACGTTATACGTTATACGTTATACGTTATACGTTATACGTTATACGTTATACGTTATACGTTATACGTTATACGTTATACGTTATACGTTATACGTTATACGTAATATGTAATACATCATACGTTTTACGTTAATCGTTATACGTTATACGTTATACGCTATACGTTATACGTTATACGTTATACGTTATACGTTATACGTTATACCTTATACGTTATACTTTATACGTTATACGTTATGCGTTATACGTTATACGTTATACGTTATACGTTATACGTTATACGTCATACTTTATACGTTATACGTTATACGTTATACGTTATACGTTATACGTTATACGTTATACGTTATACGTTATATGTTATACGTTATACGTTATACGTTATACGTTATACGTTATACGTTATACGTTATACGTTATACGTTATACGTTATTCGTTATACGTTATACGTTATACGTTATGCGTTATAGGATATACGTTATACGTTATACGTTGTACGTTATACGTTATACGTTGTACGTTATACGTTCTACGTTATACATTATACGTTAAACGTTGTACGTTATACGTTATACGTCATACGTTATACGTTATACGTTATACGTTATACGTTATACGTTCTACGTTATACGTTATACGTTAAACGTTGTACGTTATACGTTATACGTTATACGTTATACGTTATACGTTATACGTTATGCGTTATACGTTATACGTTATACGTTATACGTTATACGTTATACGTTATACGTTATACGTTATACGTTATACGTTATACGTTATACGTTATACGTTATACGTTATACGTTATACGTAATATGTAATACATCATACGTTTTACGTTAATCGTTATACGTTATACGTTATACGCTATACGTTATACGTTATACGTTATACGTTATACGTTATACGTTATACCTTATACGTTATACTTTATACGTTATACGTTATGCGTTATACGTTATACGTTATACGTTATACGTTATACGTTATACGTCATACTTTATACGTTATACGTTATACGTTATACGTTATACGTTATACGTTATACGTTATACGTTATACGTTATATGTTATACGTTATACGTTATACGTTATACGTTATACGTTATACGTTATACGTTATACGTTATACGTTATACGTTATTCGTTATACGTTATACGTTATACGTTATACGTTATACTTTATACGTTATACGTTATACGTTATACGTTATACGTTATACGTTATACGTTAAACGTTGTACGTTATACGTTATACGTTATACGTTATACGTTATACGTTATACGTTATACGTTATACGTTATACGTTATACCTTATACGTTATACGTTATACGTTATACGTTATACATTATACGTTATACGTTGAACGTTGTACGATATACGTTAATCGTTATACGTTATACGTTATACGCTATACGTTATACGTTATACGTTATACGTTATACGTTATACATTATACGTTATACGTTATACGTCCTACGTTATACGTTATACGTTAAACGTTGTACGTCATGCGATATACGTTATACGTTATACGTTATACGTTATACGTTATGCGTTATACGTAATACGTTATACGTTATACGTTATACGTTATACGTTATACGTTATACGTTATACGTTATACGTAATATGTAATACGTCATACGTTTTACGTTAATCGTTATACGTTATACGTTATACGCTATACGTTATACGTTATACGTTATACGTTATACGTTATACGTTATACGTTATACGTTATACGTTATACGTTATACGTTATACGTTATACGACATACGTTATACGTTATACGCTATACGTTATACGTTATACGTTATACGTTATACGTTATACGTTATACGTTATACGTTATACGTTATACGTTATACGTTATACGTTATACGTTATACGTTGGACGTTAGACGTTATACGTTATACGTTATACGCTATACGTTATACGTTATACGTTATACGTTATACGTTATACGTAGTACGTTATACGTTATACGTTATACGTTATACATTATACATTATACGTTATACGTTATACGTTATACGTTATGCGTTATAGGATATACGTTATACGTTATACGTTGTACGTTATACGTTATACGTTGTACGTTATACGTTCTACGTTATACATTATACGTTAAACGTTGTACGTTATACGTTATACGTCATACGTTATACGTTATACGTTATACGTTATACGTTCTACGTTATACGTTATACGTTAAACGTTGTACGTTATACGTTATACGTTATACGTTATACGTTATACGTTATACGTTATGCGTTATACGTTATACGTTATACGTTATACGTTATACGTTATACGTTATACGTTATACGTTATGCGTTATACGTTATACGTTATACGTTATACGTTATACGTTATACGTTATACGTTATACGTTATACGTTAAACGTTGTACGTTATACGTTATACGTTATACGTTATACGTTATACGTTATACGTTATACGTTATACGTTATGCGTTATAGGATATACGTTATACGTTATACGTTGTACGTTATACGTTATACGTTGTACGTTATACGTTCTACGTTATACATTATACGTTAAACGTTGTACGTTATACGTTATACGTCATAAGTTATACGTTATACGTTATACGTTATACGTTCTACGTTATACGTTATACGTTGAACGTTGTACGTTATACGATATACGTTATACGTTATACGTTATACGTTATACGTTATGCGTTATACGTTATACGTTATACGTTATACGTTATACGTTATACGCTATACGTTGTACGTTATACGTTATACGTAATATGTAATGCGTCATACGTTTTACGTTAATCGTTGTACGTTATACGTTATACGCTATACGTTATACGTTATACGTTATACGTTATACGTTATACGTTATACGTTATCCGCTATACGTTATACGTTATACGTTATACGTTATACGTTATGGGTTATAGGATATACGTTATACGTTATACGTTGTACGTTATACGTTATACGTTGTACGTTATACGTTCTACGTTATACATTATACGTTATACGTTATACGTTATACGTAATGCGTCATAGGATATACGTTATACGTTATACGTTATACGTTATACGTTGTACGTTATACGTTATACGTTATACGTTATACGTTATACGTTATACGTTATACGTTATACGTTATACGTTATACGTTATACGTTATACGTTATACGTTATACGTTATACGTTATACGTTATACGTTATACGTTATACGTTATACGTTATACGTTATACGTTATACGTTATACGTTATACGTTCTACGTTCTACGTTATACGTTATACGTTATACGTTATACGTTCTACGTTATACGTTATACGTTAAACGTTGTACGTTATACGTTATACGTCATACGTTATACGTTATACGTTATACGTTATACGTTATACGTTCTACGTTATACGTTATACGTTAAACGTTGTACGTAATTCGTTATACGTTGTACGTTATACGTTCTACGTTATACATTATACGTTAAACGTTGTACGTTATACGTTATACGTCATACGTTATACGTTATACGTTATACGTTATACGTTCTACGTTATACGTTATACGTTAAACGTTGTACGTTATACGTTATACGTTATACGTTATACGTTATACGTTATACGTTATGCGTTATACGTTATACGTTATACGTTATACGTTATACGTTATACGTTATACGTTATACGTTATACGTTATACGTTATACGTTATACGTTATACGTTATACGTTATACGTAATATGTAATACATCATACGTTTTACGTTAATCGTTATACGTTATACGTTATACGCTATACGTTATACGTTATACGTTATACGTTATACGTTATACGTTATACATTATACGTTATACGTTATACGTCCTACGTTATACGTTATACGTTAAACGTTGTACGTCATGCGATATACGTTATACGTTATACGTTATACGTTATACGTTATGCGTTATACGTAATACGTTATACGTTATACGTTATACGTTATACGTTATACGTTATACGTTATACGTTATACGTAATATGTAATACGTCATACGTTTTACGTTAATCGTTATACGTTATACGTTATACGCTATACGTTATACGTTATACGTTATACGTTATACGTTATACGTTATACGTTATACGTTATACGTTATACGTTATACGTTATACGTTATACGTTATACGTTATACGTTATACGTTATACGACATACGTTATACGTTATACGCTATACGTTATACGTTATACGTTATACGTTATACGTTATACGTTATACGTTATACGTTATACGTTATACGTTATACGTTATACGTTATACGTTGGACGTTAGACGTTATACGTTATACGTTATACGCTATACGTTATACGTTATACGTTATACGTTATACGTTATACGTAGTACGTTATACGTTATACGTTATACGTTATACATTATACATTATACGTTATACGTTATACGTTATACGTTATGCGTTATAGGATATACGTTATACGTTATACGTTGTACGTTATACGTTATACGTTGTACGTTATACGTTCTACGTTATACATTATACGTTAAACGTTGTACGTTATACGTTATACGTCATACGTTATACGTTATACGTTATACGTTATACGTTATACGTTCTACGTTATACGTTATACGTTAAACGTTGTACGTTATACGTTATACGTTGGACGTTAGACGTTATACGTTATACGTTATACGCTATACGTTATACGTTATACGTTATACGTTATACGTTATACGTAGTACGTTATACGTTATACGTTATACGTTATACATTATACATTATACGTTATACGTTATACGTTATACGTTATGCGTTATAGGATATACGTTATACGTTATACGTTGTACGTTATACGTTATACGTTGTACGTTATACGTTATACGTCCTACGTTATACGTTATACGTTAAACGTTGTACGTCATGCGATATACGTTATACGTTATACGTTATACGTTATACGTTATGCGTTATACGTAATACGTTATACGTTATACGTTATACGTTATACGTTATACGTTATACGTTATACGTTATACGTAATATGTAATACGTCATACGTTTTACGTTAATCGTTATACGTTATACGTTATACGCTATACGTTATACGTTATACGTTATACGTTATACGTTATACGTTATACGTTATACGTTATACGTTATACGTTATACGTTATACGTTATACGACATACGTTATACGTTATACGCTATACGTTATACGTTATACGTTATACGTTATACGTTATACGTTATACGTTATACGTTATACGTTATACGTTATACGTTATACGTTATACGTTATACGTTGGACGTTAGACGTTATACGTTATACGTTATACGCTATACGTTATACGTTATACGTTATACGTTATACGTTATACGTAGTACGTTATACGTTATACGTTATACGTTATACATTATACATTATACGTTATACGTTATACGTTATACGTTATGCGTTATAGGATATACGTTATACGTTATACGTTGTACGTTATACGTTATACGTTGTACGTTATACGTTCTACGTTATACATTATACGTTAAACGTTGTACGTTATACGTTATACGTCATACGTTATACGTTATACGTTATACGTTATACGTTCTACGTTATACGTTATACGTTAAACGTTGTACGTTATACGTTATACGTTATACGTTATACGTTATACGTTATACGTTATGCGTTATACGTTATACGTTATACGTTATACGTTATACGTTATACGTTATACGTTATACGTTATGCGTTATACGTTATACGTTATACGTTATACGTTATACGTTATACGTTATACGTTATACGTTATACGTTAAACGTTGTACGTTATACGTTATACGTTATACGTTATACGTTATACGTTATACGTTATACGTTATACGTTATGCGTTATAGGATATACGTTATACGTTATACGTTGTACGTTATACGTTATACGTTGTACGTTATACGTTCTACGTTATACATTATACGTTAAACGTTGTACGTTATACGTTATACGTCATAAGTTATACGTTATACGTTATACGTTATACGTTCTACGTTATACGTTATACGTTAAACGTTGTACGTTATACGATATACGTTATACGTTATACGTTATACGTTATACGTTATGCGTTATACGTTATACGTTATACGTTATACGTTATACGTTATACGCTATACGTTGTACGTTATACGTTATACGTAATATGTAATGCGTCATACGTTTTACGTTAATCGTTGTACGTTATACGTTATACGCTATACGTTATACGTTATACGTTATACGTTATACGTTATACGTTATACGTTATCCGCTATACGTTATACGTTATACGTTATACGTTATACGTTATGGGTTATAGGATATACGTTATACGTTATACGTTGTACGTTATACGTTATACGTTGTACGTTATACGTTCTACGTTATACATTATACGTTATACGTTATACGTTATACGTAATGCGTCATAGGATATACGTTATACGTTATACGTTATACGTTATACGTTGTACGTTATACGTTATACGTTATACGTTATACGTTATACGTTATACGTTATACGTTATACGTTATACGTTATACGTTATACGTTATACGTTATACGTTATACGTTATACGTTATACGTTATACGTTATACGTTATACGTTATACGTTATACGTTATACGTTATACGTTATACGTTATACGTTCTACGTTCTACGTTATACGTTATACGTTATACGTTATACGTTCTACGTTATACGTTATACGTTAAACGTTGTACGTTATACGTTATACGTTATACGTTATACGTTATACGTTATACGTTATGCGTTATACGTTATACGTTATACGTTATACGTTATACGTTATACGTTATACGTTATACGTTATACGTTATACGTTATACGTTATACGTTATACGTTATACGTTATACGTAATATGTAATACATCATACGTTTTACGTTAATCGTTATACGTTATACGTTATACGCTATACGTTATACGTTATACGTTATACGTTATACGTTATACGTTATACATTATACGTTATACGTTATACGTCCTACGTTATACGTTATACGTTAAACGTTGTACGTCATGCGATATACGTTATACGTTATACGTTATACGTTATACGTTATGCGTTATACGTAATACGTTATACGTTATACGTTATACGTTATACGTTATACGTTATACGTTATACGTTATACGTAATATGTAATACGTCATACGTTTTACGTTAATCGTTATACGTTATACGTTATACGCTATACGTTATACGTTATACGTTATACGTTATACGTTATACGTTATACGTTATACGTTATACGTTATACGTTATACGTTATACGTTATACGTTATACGTTATACGTTATACGTTATACGACATACGTTATACGTTATACGCTATACGTTATACGTTATACGTTATACGTTATACGTTATACGTTATACGTTATACGTTATACGTTATACGTTATACGTTATACGTTATACGTTGGACGTTAGACGTTATACGTTATACGTTATACGCTATACGTTATACGTTATACGTTATACGTTATACGTTATACGTAGTACGTTATACGTTATACGTTATACGTTATACATTATACATTATACGTTATACGTTATACGTTATACGTTATGCGTTATAGGATATACGTTATACGTTATACGTTGTACGTTATACGTTATACGTTGTACGTTATACGTTCTACGTTATACATTATACGTTAAACGTTGTACGTTATACGTTATACGTCATACGTTATACGTTATACGTTATACGTTATACGTTATACGTTCTACGTTATACGTTATACGTTAAACGTTGTACGTTATACGTTATACGTTATACGTTATACGTTATACGTTATACGTTATGCGTTATACGTTATACGTTATACGTTATACGTTATACGTTATACGTTATACGTTATACGTTATACGTTATACGTTATACGTTATACGTTATACGTTATACGTTATACGTTATACGTTATACGTAATATGTAATACATCATACGTTTTACGTTAATCGTTATACGTTATACGTTATACGCTATACGTTATACGTTATACGTTATACGTTATACGTTATACGTTATACCTTATACGTTATACTTTATACGTTATACGTTATGCGTTATACGTTATACGTTATACGTTATACGTTATACGTTATACGTCATACTTTATACGTTATACGTTATACGTTATACGTTATACGTTATACGTTATACGTTATACGTTATACGTTATATGTTATACGTTATACGTTATACGTTATACGTTATACGTTATACGTTATACGTTATACGTTATACGTTATACGTTATTCGTTATACGTTATACGTTATACGTTATACGTTATACTTTATACGTTATACGTTATACGTTATACGTTATACGTTATACGTTATACGTTAAACGTTGTACGTTATACGTTATACGTTATACGTTATACGTTATACGTTATACGTTATACGTTATACGTTATACGTTATACCTTATACGTTATACGTTATACGTTATACGTTATACATTATACGTTATACGTTGAACGTTGTACGATATACGTTATACGTTATACGTTATGCGTTATAGGATATACGTTATACGTTATACGTTATACGTTATTCGTTATACGTTATACGTTATACGTTATGCGTTATAGGATATACGTTATACGTTATACGTTGTACGTTATACGTTATACGTTATACGTTATACGTTATACGTTATACGTTATACGTTATACGTTATACGTTATACGTTAAACGTTGTACGTTATACGTTATACGTTATACGTTATACGTTATTCGTTATACGTTATACGTTATACGTTATACGTTATACGTTATGCGTTATAGGATATACGTTATACGTTATACGTTGTACGTTATACGTTATACGTTATACGTTATATGTTATACGTCATGCGATATACGTTATACGTTATTCGTTATACGGTATACGTTAAACGTTGTACGTTATACGTTATACGTTATACGTTATACGTTATACGTTGGACGTTATACATTATACGTTATACGTTATACGCCATACGTTATACGTTATACGTTATACGTTATACGTTATACGTTATACGTTATACGTTATACGTTATACGTTATACGTTATACGTTATACGTTATACGTTATACGTTATACGTTATACGTTATACGTTATACGTTACACGTTATACGTTATACGTTATACTGTTTACGTTATAAGTTATACGTTATACGTTATACGTTATACGTTATACGTTATACGTTATACGTTATACGTTATACGTTATACGTTATACGTTATACGTTATACGTTATACGTTATGCGTTATAGGATATACATTATACGTTATACGTTGTACGTTATACGTTATACGTTATATATTATACGTCATGCGATATACGTTATACGTTATTCGTTATACGGTATACGTTAAACGTTGTACGTTAGACGTTATACGTTATACGTTATACGTTATACGTTATGCGTTATACGTAATACGTTATACGTTATACGTTATACGTTATACGTTATACGTTATACGTTATACGTTATACGTAATATGTAATACGTCATACGTTTTACGTTAATCGTTATACGTTATACGTTATACGCTATACGTTATACGTTATACGTTATACGTTATACGTTATACGTTATACGTTATACGTTATACGTTATACGTTATACGTTATACGTTATACGTTATACGTTATACGACATACGTTATACGTTATACGCTATACGTTATACGTTATACGTTATACGTTATACGTTATTCGTTATACGTTATACGTTATACGTTATACGTTATACGTTATACGTTATACGTTGGACGTTAGACGTTATACGTTATACGTTATACGCTATACGTTATACGTTATACGTTATACGTTATACGTTATACGTAGTACGTTATACGTTATACGTTATACGTTATACATTATACATTATACGTTATACGTTATACGTTATACGTTATGCGTTATAGGATATACGTTATACGTTATACGTTGTACGTTATACGTTATACGTTGTACGTTATACGTTCTACGTTATACATTATACGTTAAACGTTGTACGTTATACGTTATACGTCATACGTTATACGTTATACGTTATACGTTATACGTTATACGTTCTACGTTATACGTTATACGTTAAACGTTGTACGTTATACGTTATACGTTATACGTTATACGTTATACGTTATACGTTATGCGTTATACGTTATACGTTATACGTTATACGTTATACGTTATACGTTATACGTTATACGTTATACGTTATACGTTATACGTTATACGTTATACGTTATACGTTATACGTTATACGTAATATGTAATACATCATACGTTTTACGTTAATCGTTATACGTTATACGTTATACGCTATACGTTATACGTTATACGTTATACGTTATACGTTATACGTTATACCTTATACGTTATACTTTATACGTTATACGTTATGCGTTATACGTTATACGTTATACGTTATACGTTATACGTTATACGTCATACTTTATACGTTATACGTTATACGTTATACGTTATACGTTATACGTTATACGTTATACGTTATACGTTATATGTTATACGTTATACGTTATACGTTATACGTTATACGTTATACGTTATACGTTATACGTTATACGTTATACGTTATTCGTTATACGTTATACGTTATACGTTATACGTTATACTTTATACGTTATACGTTATACGTTATACGTTATACGTTATACGTTATACGTTAAACGTTGTACGTTATACGTTATACGTTATACGTTATACGTTATACGTTATACGTTATACGTTATACGTTATACGTTATACCTTATACGTTATACGTTATACGTTATACGTTATACATTATACGTTATACGTTGAACGTTGTACGATATACGTTATACGTTATACGTTATACGTTATACGTTATACGTTATACGTTACACGTTATACGTTATACGTTATACTGTTTACGTTATAAGTTATACGTTATACGTTATACGTTATACGTTATACGTTATACGTTATACGTTATACGTTATACGTTATACGTTATACGTTATACGTTATACGTTATACGTTATGCGTTATAGGATATACATTATACGTTATACGTTGTACGTTATACGTTATACGTTATATATTATACGTCATGCGATATACGTTATACGTTATTCGTTATACGGTATACGTTAAACGTTGTACGTTAGACGTTATACGTTATACGTTATACGTTATACGTTATGCGTTATACGTAATACGTTATACGTTATACGTTATACGTTATACGTTATACGTTATACGTTATACGTTATACGTAATATGTAATACGTCATACGTTTTACGTTAATCGTTATACGTTATACGTTATACGCTATACGTTATACGTTATACGTTATACGTTATACGTTATACGTTATACGTTATACGTTATACGTTATACGTTATACGTTATACGTTATACGTTATACGTTATACGACATACGTTATACGTTATACGCTATACGTTATACGTTATACGTTATACGTTATACGTTATTCGTTATACGTTATACGTTATACGTTATACGTTATACGTTATACGTTATACGTTGGACGTTAGACGTTATACGTTATACGTTATACGCTATACGTTATACGTTATACGTTATACGTTATACGTTATACGTAGTACGTTATACGTTATACGTTATACGTTATACATTATACATTATACGTTATACGTTATACGTTATACGTTATGCGTTATAGGATATACGTTATACGTTATACGTTGTACGTTATACGTTATACGTTGTACGTTATACGTTCTACGTTATACATTATACGTTAAACGTTGTACGTTATACGTTATACGTCATACGTTATACGTTATACGTTATACGTTATACGTTATACGTTCTACGTTATACGTTATACGTTAAACGTTGTACGTTATACGTTATACGTTATACGTTATACGTTATACGTTATACGTTATGCGTTATACGTTATACGTTATACGTTATACGTTATACGTTATACGTTATACGTTATACGTTATACGTTATACGTTATACGTTATACGTTATACGTTATACGTTATACGTTATACGTAATATGTAATACATCATACGTTTTACGTTAATCGTTATACGTTATACGTTATACGCTATACGTTATACGTTATACGTTATACGTTATACGTTATACGTTATACCTTATACGTTATACTTTATACGTTATACGTTATGCGTTATACGTTATACGTTATACGTTATACGTTATACGTTATACGTCATACTTTATACGTTATACGTTATACGTTATACGTTATACGTTATACGTTATACGTTATACGTTATACGTTATATGTTATACGTTATACGTTATACGTTATACGTTATACGTTATACGTTATACGTTATACGTTATACGTTATACGTTATTCGTTATACGTTATACGTTATACGTTATACGTTATACTTTATACGTTATACGTTATACGTTATACGTTATACGTTATACGTTATACGTTAAACGTTGTACGTTATACGTTATACGTTATACGTTATACGTTATACGTTATACGTTATACGTTATACGTTATACGTTATACCTTATACGTTATACGTTATACGTTATACGTTATACATTATACGTTATACGTTGAACGTTGTACGATATACGTTATACGTTATACGTTATGCGTTATAGGATATACGTTATACGTTATACGTTATACGTTATTCGTTATACGTTATACGTTATACGTTATGCGTTATAGGATATACGTTATACGTTATACGTTGTACGTTATACGTTATACGTTATACGTTATACGTTATACGTTATACGTTATACGTTATGCGTTATACGTTATACGTTAAACGTTGTACGTTATACGTTATACGTTATACGTTATACGTTATTCGTTATACGTTATACGTTATACGTTATACGTTATACGTTATGCGTTATAGGATATACGTTATACGTTATACGTTGTACGTTATACGTTATACGTTATACGTTATATGTTATACGTCATGCGATATACGTTATACGTTATTCGTTATACGGTATACGTTAAACGTTGTACGTTATACGTTATACGTTATACGTTATACGTTATACGTTGGACGTTATACATTATACGTTATACGTTATACGCCATACGTTATACGTTATACGTTATACGTTATACGTTATACGTTATACGTTATACGTTATACGTTATACGTTATACGTTATACGTTATACGTTATACGTTATACGTTATACGTTATACGTTATACGTTATACGTTACACGTTATACGTTATACGTTATACTGTTTACGTTATAAGTTATACGTTATACGTTATACGTTATACGTTATACGTTATACGTTATACGTTATACGTTATACGTTATACGTTATACGTTATACGTTATGCGTTATACGTTATACGTTATACGTTATACGTTATACGTTATACGTTATACGTTATATATTATACGTCATGCGATATACGTTATACGTTATTCGTTATACGGTATACGTTAAACGTTGTACGTTAGACGTTATACGTTATACGTTATACGTTATACGTTATACGTTATACGTTATACGTTATACGTTATACGTCACAGGTTATACGTTATACGTTATACGTTATACGTTATACATTATACGTTATAAGTTATACGTTGTACGTTATACGTTGTACGTTATACGTTATACGTTAGACGCTATACGTTATACGTTATACGTTATACGTTATACGTTATACGTTATACGTTATACGTTATACGTTGTACGTTAAACGTTGTACGCTATACGTTATACGTTATACGTTAGACGTTATACGTTGTACGTTATACGTTATACGTTATACGTTATACGCTATACGTTATACGTTATACGTTATACGCTATACGTTATACGTTATACGTTATACGCTATACGTTATACGTTATACGTTATACGTTATACGTTATACGTTATACGTTATACGTTATACGTTATACGTTATACGTTATACGTTATACGTTATACGTTATACGTTATACGTTATACGTTATACGTTATACGTTATACGTTACACGTTATACGTTATACGTTATACTGTTTACGTTATAAGTTATACGTTATACGTTATACGTTATACGTTATACGTTATACGTTATACGTTATACGTTATACGTTATACGTTATACGTTATACGTTATGCGTTATACGTTATACGTTATACGTTATACGTTATACGTCATACGTTATACGTTATACGTTATACGTTATACGTTATACGTTGTACGTTAAACGTTGTACGCTATACGTTATACGTTATACGTTAGACGTTATACGTTGTACGTTATACGTTATACGTTATACGTTATACGCTATACGTTATACGTTATACGTTATACGCTATACGTTATACGTTATACGTTATACGCTATACGTTATACGTTATACGTTATACGTTATACGTTATACGTTATACGTTATACGTTATACGTTATACGTTATACGTTATACGTTATACGTTATACGTTATACGTTATACGTTATACGTTATACGTTATACGTTATACGTTATACGTTATACGTTATACGTTATACGTTATACGTTATACGTCATACGTTATACGTTATACGTTATACGTTATACGTTATACGTTGTACGTTATACGTTATAAGTTGTACGTTATACGATATACGTTATACGTTATACGTTATACGTTATACGTTATACGTTGTACGTTATACGTTATACGTTATACGTTATACGTAATACGTTATACGTTATACGTTATACGTTATACGTTATACGTTATACGTTATACGTTATACGTTATACGTTATACGTTACACGTTATACGTTATACGTTATACTGTTTACGTTATAAGTTATACGTTATACGTTATACGTTATACGTTATACGTTATACGTTATACGTTATACGTTATACGTTATACGTTATACGTTATACGTTATGCGTTATAGGATATACATTATACGTTATACGTTGTACGTTATACGTTATACGTTATATATTATACGTCATGCGATATACGTTATACGTTATTCGTTATACGGTATACGTTAAACGTCGTACGTTAGACGTTATACGTTATACGTTATACGTTATACGTTATACGTTATACGTTATACGTTATACGTTATACGTTATACGTTATACGTTATACGTTATACGTTATACGTTACACGTTATACGTTATACGTTATACTGTTTACGTTATAAGTTATACGTTATACGTTATACGTTATACGTTATACGTTATACGTTATACGTTATTAGTTATACGTTATACGTTATACGTTATACGTTATGCGTTATAGGATATACATTATACGTTATACGTTGTACGTTATACGTTATACGTTATATATTATACGTCATGCGATATACGTTATACGTTATTCGTTATACGGTATACGTTAAACGTTGTACGTTAGACGTTATACGTTATACGTTATACGTTATACGTTATACGTTATACGTTATACGTTATACGTTATACGTCATAGGTTATACGTTATACGTTATACGTTATACGTTATACATTATACGTTATAAGTTATACGTTGTACGTTATACGTTGTACGTTATACGTTATACGTTAGACGCTATACGTTATACGTTATACGTTATACGTTATACGTTATACGTTATACGTTGTACGTTAAACGTTGTACGCTATACGTTATACGTTATACGTTAGACGTTATACGTTGTACGTTATACGTTATACGTTATACGTTATACGCTATACGTTATACGTTATACGTTATACGCTATACGTTATACGTTATACGTTATACGCTATACGTTATACGTTATACGTTATACGTTATACGTTATACGTTATACGTTATACGTTATACGTTATACGTTATACGTTATACGTTATACGTTATACGTTATACGTTATACGTTATACGTTATACGTTATACGTTATACGTTATACGTTATACGTTATACGTTATACGTTATACGTTATACGTTATACGTTATACGTCATACGTTATACGTTATACGTTATACGTTATACGTTATACGTTGTACGTTATACGTTATAAGTTGTACGTTATACGATATACGTTATACGTTATACGTTATACGTTATACGTTATACGTTATACGTTATACGTTATACGTTATACGTTATACGTAATACGTTATACGTTATACGTTATACGTTATACGTTATACGTTATACGTTATACGTTATACGTTACACGTTATACGTTATACGTTATACGTTATACGTTTCACGTTATACGTTATACGTTATACGTTATACGTTATACGTTATGCGTTATACGTTATACGTTATACGTTATACGTTATACTTTATTCGTTATACGTTATACGTGATACGTTATACTTTGTACGTTATACGTTATACGTTATACGTTATACGTTATACATTATACGTTATACGTTATACATTACATGTTATGCGTTATACGTTATACGTTATACGTTATACGTTATACGTTATACGTTATACGTTATACGTTATACGTTATACGTTATACGTTATACGTTATACGTTAAACGTTGTACGTTATACGTTATAAGTTGTACGATATACGATATACGTTATACGTTATTCTTTATACGATCTTCGTTACACGTTATACGTTATACGTTATACGATATACGTTATACGTTATAAGTTATACGTTATACGTCATAGGTTATACGTTGACCGTTATACGTTATACGTAGTATGTAATGCGTCATACGTTTTACGTTATTCGTTATACGTTTTTCGTTACAAGTTATACGTTATACGTTATACGTTATACGTCATAGGTTATACGTTATACGTTATACGTTATACGTTATACATTATGCGTTATACGTTTTACGTTATTCGTTATACGTTATACGTTATACGTTATACGTTATACGTTATACGTTATACGTTATACGTTATACGTTATACGTTATACGTTATACGTTATACGTTATACGTTATACGTTATACGTTATACGTTATACGTTATACGTTATACGTTATACGTTGTACGTTATACGTTATAAGTTGTACGTTATACAATATACGTTATACGTTATACGTTACACGTTATACGTTATACGTTATACGTTATACGTTTCACGTTATACGTTATACGTTATACGTTATACGTTATACGTTATACGTTATACGTTATACGTTATACGTTATACGTTATACGTTATACGTTATACGTTATACGTTATACGTTATACGTTATACGTTATACGTTATACGTTATACGTTATACGTTATACGTTATACGTTATACGTTATACGTTATACGTTATACGTTATACGTTATACGTTATACGTTGTACGTTATACGTTATAAGTCGTACGTTATACAATATACGTTATACATTTTACGATATAAGATATACGTTATACGTTATACGTTATACGTTATACGTTATACGTTATACGTTATACGTTATACGTTACACATTATACGTTATAGGTGTTACGTTATACGTTATACGTTATACGTTATTCGTAATACGTTATACGTGATACGTTATACTTTGTACGTTATACGTTATACGTTATACGTTATACATTATACGTTATACGTTATACATTACATGTTATGCGTTATACGTTATACGTTATACGTTATACGTTATACGTTATACGTTATACGTTATACGTTATACGTTATACGTTATACGTTATACGTTATACGTTATACGTTATACGTTATACGTTATACGTTATACGTTGTACGTTATACGTTATAAGTTGTACGATATACGATATACGTTATACGTTATTCTTTATACGTTCTTCGCTACACGTTATATGTTATACGTTATACGATATACGTTATACGTTATAAGTTATACGTTATACGTCATAGGTTATACGTTACACGTTATACGTTACACGTTATACGTTATACGTTTTACGGTATACGATATACGTTATACGTTATACGTTATACGTTATACGTTATACGTTATACGTTATACGTTATACGTTATACGTTACACGTTATACGTTATACGTTATACGTTATACGTTTCACGTTATACGTTATACGTTATACGTTATACGTTATACGTTATGCGTTATACGTTATACGTTATACGTTATACGTTATACGTTATACGTTATACGTTATACGTTATACGTTATACGTTATACGTTATACGTTATACGTTATACGTTATACGTTATACGTTATACGTTATACGTTATACGTTATACGTTATACGTTATACGCTATACGTTATACGTTGTACATTATACGTTATAAGTTGTACGTTATACGATGTACGTTATATGTTATTCGTTATACGTAATTCGTTACACGTTATACGTTACACGTTATACGTTATACGTTATACGTTATACGTTATACGTTATACGTCATACGTTATACGTTATACGTTATACGTTATACGTTATACGTTATACGTTGTACGTTATACGTTATAAGTTGTACGTTATACGATATACGTTATGAGTTATTCTTTATACGTTCTTCGTTATACGTTATACGTTATACGTTATACGTTATACGTTTTACGTTATTCGTTATACGTTATACGTTATACGATATACGTTATACGTTATACGTTATACGTTATACGTTATACTTTATACGTTATACGTTATACGTTATACGTTATACATTATGCGTTATACGTTTTACGTTATTCGTTATACGTTATACGTTATACGTTATACGTTATACGTTATACGTTATGCGTTATACGTTATACGTTATACGTTATACGTTATACGTTATACGTTATACGTTATACGTTATACGTTACACGTTATACGTTATACGTTTTACGGTATACGATATACGTTATACGTTATACGTTATACGTTATACGTTATACGTTATACGTTATACATTATACGTTATACGTTACACGTTATACGTTATACGTTATACGTTATACGTTTCACGTTATACGTTATACGTTATACGTTATACGTTATACGTTATGCGTTATACGTTATACGTTATACGTTATACGTTATACGTTGTACGTTATACGTTACACGTTATACGTTATACGTTATACGTTATACGTTATACGTTATACGTTATACGTTATACGTTATACGTTATACGTTATACGTTATACGTTATACGTTATACGTACTTCGTTACACGTTATACGTTATACGTTATACGTTATACGTTTTACGAAATAAGATATACGTTATACGTTATACGTTATACGTTAAACGTTATACGTTACACTTTATACGTTATAGGTGTTACGTTATACGTTATACGTTATACGTCATTCGTAATACGTTATACGTGATACGTTATACTTTGTACGTTATACGTTATACGTTATACGTTATACGTTTTACGATATACGATATACGTTATTGGATATACGTTATACGTTATACGTTATACGTTATACGTTATACGTTATACGTTATACGTTATACGTCATACGTTATACGTTATACGTTATACGTTATACGTTATACGTTATACGTTATACGTTATACGTTATACGTTATACGTTATACGTTATACGTTATACGTTATACGTTATACGTTATACGTTATACGTTATACGTTATACGTTATACGTTATACGTTATACGTTATACGTTATACGTTATACGTTATACGTTATACGTTATACGTTATACGTTATACGTTATACGTTATACGTTATACGTTATACGTCATACGTTATACGTTATACGTTATACGTTATACGTTATACGTTGTACGTTATACGTTATAAGTTGTACGTTATACGATATACGTTATTGGATATACGTTATACGTTATACGTTATACGTTATACGTTATACGTTATACGTTATACGTTATACGTTATACGTTATACGTTATACGTTATACGTTATACGTTATACGTTATACGTTATACGTTACACGTTATACGTTATACGTTATACGTTATACGTTTCACGTTATACGTTATACGTTATACGTTATACGTTATACGTTATGCGTTATACGTTATACGTTATACGTTATACGTTATACGTTATTCGTTATACGTTATACGTGATACGTTATACTTTGTACGTTATACGTTATACGCTATACGTTATACATTATACGTTATACGTTATACATTACATGTTATGCGTTATACGTTATACGTTATACGTTATACGTTATACGTTATACGTTATACGTTATACGTTATACGTTATACGTTATACGTTATACGTTATACGTTATACGTTATACGTTATACGTTATACGTTATACGTTATACGTTATACGTTATACGTTATACGTTATACGTTATACGTTATACGTTATACGTTATACGTTGTACGTTATACGTTATAAGTTGTACGTTATACAATATACGTTATACATTTTACGATATAAGATATACGTTATACGTTATACGTTATACGTTATACGTTATACGTTATACGTTACACTTTATACGTTATAGGTGTTACGTTATACGTTATACGTTATACGTTATTCGTAATACGTTATACGTGATACGTTATACTTTGTACGTTATACGTTATACGTTATACGTTATACATTATACGTTATACGTTATACATTACATGTTATGCGTTATACGTTATACGTTATACGTTATACGTTATACGTTATACGTTATACGTTATACGTTATACGTTATACGTTATACGTTATACGTTATACGTTATACGTTATACGTTATACGTTGTACGTTATACGTTATAAGTTGTACGATATACGATATACGTTATACGTTATTCTTTATACGTTCTTCGCTACACGTTATATGTTATACGTTATACGATATACGTTATACGTTATATGTTATACGTTATACGTCATAGGTTATACGTTACACGTTATACGTTACACGTTATACGTTATACGTTTTACGGTATACGATATACGTTATACGTTATACGTTATACGTTATACGTTATACGTTATAGGTTATACGTTGTACGTTATACGTTATAAGTTGTACGTTATACGATATACGTTACACGTTATTCGTTATACGTACTTCGTTACACGTTATACGTTATACGTTATACGTTATACGTTATACGTTATACGTTATACCTTATACGTTATACGTTATACGTTATACGTTATACATTATACGTTATACGTTATACGTTATACGTTATACGTTATACGTTATACGTTATACGTTATACGTTATACGTTATACGTTATACGTTATACGTTATACGTTATACGTTATACGTTATACGTTATACGTTATACGTTATACGTTATACGTTATACGATATACGTTATACGTTATACGTTATACGTTGTACGTTATACGTTATAAGTTGTACGTTATACGATATACGTTATACGTTATTCGTTATACGTACTTCGTTACACGTTATACGTTATACGTTATACGTTATACGTTTTACGAAATAAGATATACGTTATACGTAATACGTTATGCGTTATACGTTATACGTTATACGTTATACGTTACACTTTATACGTTATAGGTGTTACGTTATACGTTATACGTTATACGTCATTCGTAATACGTTATACGTGATACGTTATACTTTGTACGTTATACGTTATACGTTATACGTTATACGTTTTACGATATACGATATACGTTATACGTTATACGTTATACGTTATACGTTATACGTTATACGTTATACGTTATACGTTATACGTTATACGTTATACGTTATACGTTATACGTTATACGTTATACGTTATACGTTATACGTTATACGTTATACGTTATACGTTATACGTTGTACGTTATACGTTATAAGTTGTACGTTATACAATATACGTTATACATTTTACGATATAAGATATACGTTATACGTTATACGTTATACGTTATACGTTATACGTTATACGTTACACATTATACGTTATAGGTGTTACGTTATACGTTATACGTTATACGTTATTCGTAATACGTTATACGTGATACGTTATACTTTGTACGTTATACGTTATACGTTATACGTTATACATTATACGTTATACGTTATACATTACATGTTATGCGTTATACGTTATACGTTATACGTTATACGTTATACGTTATACGTTATACGTTATACGTTATACGTTATACGTTATACGTTATACGTTATACGTTATACGTTATACGTTATACGTTATACGTTATACGTTGTACGTTATACGTTATAAGTTGTACGATATACGATATACGTTATACGTTATTCTTTATACGTTCTTCGCTACACGTTATATGTTATACGTTATACGATATACGTTATACGTTATAAGTTATACGTTATACGTCATAGGTTATACGTTACACGTTATACGTTACACGTTATACGTTATACGTTTTACGGTATACGATATACGTTATACGTTATACGTTATACGTTATACGTTATACGTTATACGTTATACGTTATACGTTATACGTTATACGTTACACGTTATACGTTATACGTTATACGTTATACGTTTCACGTTATACGTTATACGTTATACGTTATACGTTATACGTTATGCGTTATACGTTATACGTTATACGTTATACGTTATACGTTATACGTTATACGTTATACGTTATACGTTATACGTTATACGTTATACGTTATACGTTATACGTTATACGTTATACGTTATACGTTATACGTTATACGTTATACGTTATACGCTATACGTTATACGTTGTACATTATACGTTATAAGTTGTACGTTATACGATGTACGTTATATGTTATTCGTTATACGTAATTCGTTACACGTTATACGTTACACGTTATACGTTATACGTTATACGTTATACGTTATACGTTATACGTCATACGTTATACGTTATACGTTATACGTTATACGTTATACGTTATACGTTGTACGTTATACGTTATAAGTTGTACGTTATACGATATACGTTATGAGTTATTCTTTATACGTTCTTCGTTATACGTTATACGTTATACGTTATACGTTATACGTTTTACGTTATTCGTTATACGTTATACGTTATACGATATACGTTATACGTTATACGTTATACGTTATACGTTATACTTTATACGTTATACGTTATACGTTATACGTTATACATTATGCGTTATACGTTTTACGTTATTCGTTATACGTTATACGTTATACGTTATACGTTATACGTTATACGTTATGCGTTATACGTTATACGTTATACGTTATACGTTATACGTTATACGTTATACGTTATACGTTATACGTTACACGTTATACGTTATACGTTTTACGGTATACGATATACGTTATACGTTATACGTTATACGTTATACGTTATACGTTATACGTTATACATTATACGTTATACGTTACACGTTATACGTTATACGTTATACGTTATACGTTTCACGTTATACGTTATACGTTATACGTTATACGTTATACGTTATGCGTTATACGTTATACGTTATACGTTATACGTTATACGTTGTACGTTATACGTTACACGTTATACGTTATACGTTATACGTTATACGTTATACGTTATACGTTATACGTTATACGTTATACGTTATACGTTATACGTTATACGTTATACGTTATACGTTATACGTACTTCGTTACACGTTATACGTTATACGTTATACGTTATACGTTTTACGAAATAAGATATACGTTATACGTTATACGTTATACGTTAAACGTTATACGTTACACTTTATACGTTATAGGTGTTACGTTATACGTTATACGTTATACGTCATTCGTAATACGTTATACGTGATACGTTATACTTTGTACGTTATACGTTATACGTTATACGTTATACGTTTTACGATATACGATATACGTTATACGTTATACGTTATACGTTATACGTTATACGTTATACGTTATACGTTATACGTTATACGTTATACGTTATACGTTATACGTTATACGTTATACGTTATACGTTATACGTTATACGTTATACGTTATACGTTATACGTTATACATTATACGTTATACGTTATACGTTATACGTCATACGTTATACGTTATACGTTATACGTTATACGTTATACGTTATACGTTATACGTTATACGTTATACGTTATACGTTATACGTTATACGTTATACGTTATACGTTATACGTTATACGTTATACGTTATACGTTATACGTTATACGTTATACGTTATACGTTATACGTTATACGTTATACGTTATACGTTATACGTTATACGTTATACTTTATACGTTATACGTTATACGTTATACGTTATACGTCATACGTTATACGTTATACGTTATACGTTATACGTTATACGTTGTACGTTATACGTTATAAGTTGTACGTTATACGATATACGTTATACGATATACGTTATACGTTATACGTTATACGTTATACGTTATACGTTATACGTTATACGTTATACGTTATACGTTATACGTTATACGTTATACGTTATACGTTATACGTTATACGTTATACGTTACACGTTATACGTTATACGTTATACGTTATACGTTTCACGTTATACGTTATACGTTATACGTTATACGTTATACGTTATGCGTTATACGTTATACGTTATACGTTATACGTTATACGTTATTCGTTATACGTTATACGTGATACGTTATACTTTGTACGTTATACGTTATACGTTATACGTTATACATTATACGTTATACGTTATACATTACATGTTATGCGTTATACGTTATACGTTATACGTTATACGTTATACGTTATACGTTATACGTTATACGTTATACGTTATACGTTATACGTTATACGTTATACGTTATACGTTATACGTTATACGTTATACGTTATACGTTATACGTTATACGTTATACGTTATACGTTATACGTTGTACGTTATACGTTATAAGTTGTACGTTATACAATATACGTTATACATTTTACGATATAAGATATACGTTATACGTTATACGTTATACGTTATACGTTATACGTTATACGTTACACTTTATACGTTATAGGTGTTACGTTATACGTTATACGTTATACGTTATTCGTAATACGTTATACGTGATACGTTATACTTTGTACGTTATACGTTATACGTTATACGTTATACATTATACGTTATACGTTATACATTACATGTTATGCGTTATACGTTATACGTTATACGTTATACGTTATACGTTATACGTTATACGTTATACGTTATACGTTATACGTTATACGTTATACGTTATACGTTATACGTTATACGTTATACGTTATACGCTATACGTTATACGTTGTACATTATACGTTATAAGTTGTACGTTATACGATGTACGTTATATGTTATTCGTTATACGTAATTCGTTACACGTTATACGTTACACGTTATACGTTATACGTTATACGTTATACGTTATACGTTATACGTCATACGTTATACGTTATACGTTATACGTTATACGTTATACGTTATACGTTGTACGTTATACGTTATAAGTTGTACGTTATACGATATACGTTATGAGTTATTCTTTATACGTTCTTCGTTATACGTTATACGTTATACGTTATACGTTATACGTTTTACGTTATTCGTTATACGTTATACGTTATACGATATACGTTATACGTTATACGTTATACGTTATACGTTATACTTTATACGTTATACGTTATACGTTATACGTTATACATTATGCGTTATACGTTTTACGTTATTCGTTATACGTTATACGTTATACGTTATACGTTATACGTTATACGTTATGCGTTATACGTTATACGTTATACGTTATACGTTATACGTTATACGTTATACGTTATACGTTATACGTTACACGTTATACGTTATACGTTTTACGGTATACGATATACGTTATACGTTATACGTTATACGTTATACGTTATACGTTATACGTTATACATTATACGTTATACGTTACACGTTATACGTTATACGTTATACGTTATACGTTTCACGTTATACGTTATACGTTATACGTTATACGTTATACGTTATGCGTTATACGTTATACGTTATACGTTATACGTTATACGTTGTACGTTATACGTTACACGTTATACGTTATACGTTATACGTTATACGTTATACGTTATACGTTATACGTTATACGTTATACGTTATACGTTATACGTTATACGTTATACGTTATACGTTATACGTTATACGTACTTCGTTACACGTTATACGTTATACGTTATACGTTATACGTTTTACGAAATAAGATATACGTTATACGTTATACGTTATACGTTAAACGTTATACGTTACACTTTATACGTTATAGGTGTTACGTTATACGTTATACGTTATACGTCATTCGTAATACGTTATACGTGATACGTTATACTTTGTACGTTATACGTTATACGTTATACGTTATACGTTTTACGATATACGATATACGTTATACGTTATACGTTATACGTTATACGTTATACGTTATACGTTATACGTTATACGTTATACGTTATACGTTATACGTTATACGTTATACGTTATACGTTATACGTTATACGTTATACGTTATACGTTATACGTTATACATTATACGTTATACGTTATACGTTATACGTCATACGTTATACGTTATACGTTATACGTTATACGTTATACGTTATACGTTATACGTTATACGTTATACGTTATACGTTATACGTTATACGTTATACGTTATACGTTATACGTTATACGTTATACGTTATACGTTATACGTTATACGTTATACGTTATACGTTATACGTTATACGTTATACGTTATACGTTATACGTTATACGTTATACGTCATACGTTATACGTTATACGTTATACGTTATACGTTATACGTTGTACGTTATACGTTATAAGTTGTACGTTATACGATATACGTTATACGATATACGTTATACGTTATACGTTATACGTTATACGTTATACGTTATACGTTATACGTTATACGTTATACGTTATACGTTATACGTTATACGTTATACGTTATACGTTATACGTTATACGTTACACGTTATACGTTATACGTTATACGTTATACGTTTCACGTTATACGTTATACGTTATACGTTATACGTTATACGTTATACGTTATGCGTTATACGTTATACGTTATACGTTATACGTTATACGTTATTCGTTATACGTTATACGTGATACGTTATACTTTGTACGTTATACGTTATACGCTATACGTTATACATTATACGTTATACGTTATACATTACATGTTATGCGTTATACGTTATACGTTATACGTTATACGTTATACGTTATACGTTATACGTTATACGTTATACGTTATACGTTATACGTTATACGTTATACGTTATACGTTATACGTTATACGTTATACGTTATACGTTATACGTTATACGTTATACGTTATACGTTATACGTTATACGTTATACGTTATACGTTATACGTTATACGTTATACGTTGTACGTTATACGTTATAAGTTGTACGTTATACAATATACGTTATACATTTTACGATATAAGATATACGTTATACGTTATACGTTATACGTTATACGTTACACTTTATACGTTATAGGTGTTACGTTATACGTTATACGTTATACGTTATTCGTAATACGTTATACGTGATACGTTATACTTTGTACGTTATACGTTATACGTTATACGTTATACATTATACGTTATACGTTATACATTACATGTTATGCGTTATACGTTATACGTTATACGTTATACGTTATACGTTATACGTTATACGTTATACGTTATACGTTATACGTTATACGTTATACGTTATACGTTATACGTTATACGTTATACGTTGTACGTTATACGTTATAAGTTGTACGATATACGATATACGTTATACGTTATTCTTTATACGTTCTTCGCTACACGTTATATGTTATACGTTATACGATATACGTTATACGTTATATGTTATACGTTATACGTCATAGGTTATACGTTACACGTTATACGTTACACGTTATACGTTATACGTTTTACGGTATACGATATACGTTATACGTTATACGTTATACGTTATACGTTATACGTTATAGGTTATACGTTGTACGTTATACGTTATAAGTTGTACGTTATACGATATACGTTACACGTTATTCGTTATACGTACTTCGTTACACGTTATACGTTATACGTTATACGTTATACGTTATACGTTATACGTTATACCTTATACGTTATACGTTATACGTTATACGTTATACATTATACGTTATACGTTATACGTTATACGTTATACGTTATACGTTATACGTTATACGTTATACGTTATACGTTATACGTTATACGTTATACGTTATACGTTATACGTTATACGTTATACGTTATACGTTATACGTTATACGTTATACGTTATACGTTATACGATATACGTTATACGTTATACGTTATACGTTGTACGTTATACGTTATAAGTTGTACGTTATACGATATACGTTATACGTTATTCGTTATACGTACTTCGTTACACGTTATACGTTATACGTTATACGTTATACGTTTTACGAAATAAGATATACGTTATACGTAATACGTTATGCGTTATACGTTATACGTTATACGTTATACGTTACACTTTATACGTTATAGGTGTTACGTTATACGTTATACGTTATACGTCATTCGTAATACGTTATACGTGATACGTTATACTTTGTACGTTATACGTTATACGTTATACGTTATACGTTTTACGATATACGATATACGTTATACGTTATACGTTATACGTTATACGTTATACGTTATACGTTATACGTTATACGTTATACGTTATACGTTATACGTTATACGTTATACGTTATACGTTATACGTTATACGTTATACGTTATACGTTATACGTTATACGTTGTACGTTATACGTTATAAGTTGTACGTTATACAATATACGTTATACATTTTACGATATAAGATATACGTTATACGTTATACGTTATACGTTATACGTTATACGTTATACGTTACACATTATACGTTATAGGTGTTACGTTATACGTTATACGTTATACGTTATTCGTAATACGTTATACGTGATACGTTATACTTTGTACGTTATACGTTATACGTTATACGTTATACATTATACGTTATACGTTATACATTACATGTTATGCGTTATACGTTATACGTTATACGTTATACGTTATACGTTATACGTTATACGTTATACGTTATACGTTATACGTTATACGTTATACGTTATACGTTATACGTTATACGTTATACGTTATACGTTATACGTTATACGTTATACGTTGTACGTTATACGTTATAAGTTGTACGATATACGATATACGTTATACGTTATTCTTTATACGTTCTTCGCTACACGTTATATGTTATACGTTATACGATATACGTTATACGTTATAAGTTATACGTTATACGTCATAGGTTATACGTTACACGTTATACGTTACACGTTATACGTTATACGTTTTACGGTATACGATATACGTTATACGTTATACGTTATACGTTATACGTTATACGTTATACGTTATACGTTATACGTTATACGTTACACGTTATACGTTATACGTTATACGTTATACGTTTCACGTTATACGTTATACGTTATACGTTATACGTTATACGTTATGCGTTATACGTTATACGTTATACGTTATACGTTATACGTTATACGTTATACGTTATACGTTATACGTTATACGTTATACGTTATACGTTATACGTTATACGTTATACGTTATACGTTATACGTTATACGTTATACGTTATACGTTATACGTTATACGCTATACGTTATACGTTGTACATTATACGTTATAAGTTGTACGTTATACGATGTACGTTATATGTTATTCGTTATACGTAATTCGTTACACGTTATACGTTACACGTTATACGTTATACGTTATACGTTATACGTTATACGTTATACGTCATACGTTATACGTTATACGTTATACGTTATACGTTATACGTTATACGTTGTACGTTATACGTTATAAGTTGTACGTTATACGATATACGTTATGAGTTATTCTTTATACGTTCTTCGTTATACGTTATACGTTATACGTTATACGTTATACGTTTTACGTTATTCGTTATACGTTATACGTTATACGATATACGTTATACGTTATACGTTATACGTTATACGTTATACTTTATACGTTATACGTTATACGTTATACGTTATACGTTATACGTTATACGTTATACGTTATACGTACTTCGTTACACGTTATACGTTGTACGTTATACGTTATAAGTTGTACGATATACGATATACGTTATACGTTATTCTTTATACGTTCTTCGCTACACGTTATATGTTATACGTTATACGATATACGTTATACGTTATAAGTTATACGTTATACGTCATAGGTTATACGTTACACGTTATACGTTACACGTTATACGTTATACGTTTTACGGTATACGATATACGTTATACGTTATACGTTATACGTTATACGTTATACGTTATACGTTATACGTTATACGTTATACGTTACACGTTATACGTTATACGTTATACGTTATACGTTTCACGTTATACGTTATACGTTATACGTTATACGTTATACGTTATGCGTTATACGTTATACGTTATACGTTATACGTTATACGTTATGCGTTATACGTTATACGTTATACGTTATACGTTATACGTTATACGTTATACGTTATACGTTATACGTTATACGTTACACGTTATACGTTATACGTTTTACGGTATACGATATACGTTATACGTTATACGTTATACGTTATACGTTATACGTTATACGTTATACATTATACGTTATACGTTACACGTTATACGTTATACGTTATACGTTATACGTTTCACGTTATACGTTATACGTTATACGTTATACGTTATACGTTATGCGTTATACGTTATACGTTATACGTTATACGTTATACGTTGTACGTTATACGTTACACGTTATACGTTATACGTTATACGTTATACGTTATACGTTATACGTTATACGTTATACGTTATTCGTTATACGTTATACGTTATACGTTATACGTTATACGTTATACGTTATGCGTTATACGTTATACGTTATACGTTATACGTTATACGTTATACGTTATACGTTATACGTTATACGTTATACGTTATACGTTATACGTTATACGTTATACGTTATACGTTATACGTTATACGTACTTCGTTACACGTTATACGTTATACGTTATACGTTATACGTTTTACGAAATAAGATATACGTTATACGTTATACGTTATACGTTAAACGTTATACGTTACACTTTATACGTTATAGGTGTTACGTTATACGTTATACGTTATACGTCATTCGTAATACGTTATACGTGATACGTTATACTTTGTACGTTATACGTTATACGTTATACGTTATACGTTTTACGATATACGATATACGTTATACGTTATACGTTATACGTTATACGTTATACGTTATACGTTATACGTTATACGTTATACGTTATACGTTATACGTTATACGTTATACGTTATACGTTATACGTTATACGTTATACGTTATACGTTATACGTTATACATTATACGTTATACGTTATACGTTATACGTCATACGTTATACGTTATACGTTATACGTTATACGTTATACGTTATACGTTATACGTTATACGTTATACGTTATACGTTATACGTTATACGTTATACGTTATACGTTATACGTTATACGTTATACGTTATACGTTATACGTTATACGTTATACGTTATACGTTATACGTTATACGTTATACGTTATACGTTATACGTTATACGTTATACTTTATACGTTATACGTTATACGTTATACGTTATACGTCATACGTTATACGTTATACGTTATACGTTATACGTTATACGTTGTACGTTATACGTTATAAGTTGTACGTTATACGATATACGTTATACGATATACGTTATACGTTATACGTTATACGTTATACGTTATACGTTATACGTTATACGTTATACGTTATACGTTATACGTTATACGTTATACGTTATACGTTATACGTTACACGTTATACGTTATACGTTATACGTTATACGTTTCACGTTATACGTTATACGTTATACGTTATACGTTATACGTTATGCGTTATACGTTATACGTTATACGTTATACGTTATACGTTATTCGTTATACGTTATACGTGATACGTTATACTTTGTACGTTATACGTTATACGTTATACGTTATACATTATACGTTATACGTTATACATTACATGTTATGCGTTATACGTTATACGTTATACGTTATACGTTATACGTTATACGTTATACGTTATACGTTATACGTTATACGTTATACGTTATACGTTATACGTTATACGTTATACGTTATACGTTATACGTTATACGTTATACGTTATACGTTATACGTTATACGTTATACGTTATACGTTATACGTTGTACGTTATACGTTATAAGTTGTACGTTATACAATATACGTTATACATTTTACGATATAAGATATACGTTATACGTTATACGTTATACGTTATACGTTATACGTTATACGTTACACTTTATACGTTATAGGTGTTACGTTATACGTTATACGTTATACGTTATTCGTAATACGTTATACGTGATACGTTATACTTTGTACGTTATACGTTATACGTTATACGTTATACATTATACGTTATACGTTATACATTACATGTTATGCGTTATACGTTATACGTTATACGTTATACGTTATACGTTATACGTTATACGTTATACGTTATACGTTATACGTTATACGTTATACGTTATACGTTATACGTTATACGTTATACGTTGTACGTTATACGTTATAAGTTGTACGATATACGATATACGTTATACGTTATTCTTTATACGTTCTTCGCTACACGTTATATGTTATACGTTATACGATATACGTTATACGTTATATGTTATACGTTATACGTCATAGGTTATACGTTACACGTTATACGTTATAAGTTGTACGTTATACGATATACGTTACACGTTATTCGTTATACGTACTTCGTTACACGTTATACGTTATACGTTATACGTTATACGTTATACGTTATACGTTATACCTTATACGTTATACGTTATACGTTATACGTTATACGTTATACGTTTTACGGTATACGATATACGTTATACGTTATACGTTATACGTTATACGTTATACGTTATAGGTTATACGTTGTACGTTATACGTTATAAGTTGTACGTTATACGATATACGTTACACGTTATTCGTTATACGTACTTCGTTACACGTTATACGTTATACGTTATACGTTATACGTTATACGTTATACGTTATACCTTATACGTTATACGTTATACGTTATACGTTATACGTTATACGTTATACGTTATACGTTATACGTTATACGTTATACGTTATACGTTATACGTTATACGTTATACGTTATACGTTATACGTTATACGTTATACGTTATACGTTATACGTTATACGTTATACGTTATACGTTATACGTTATACGTTATACGTTATACGATATACGTTATACGTTATACGTTATACGTTGTACGTTATACGTTATAAGTTGTACGTTATACGATATACGTTATACGTTATTCGTTATACGTACTTCGTTACACGTTATACGTTATACGTTATACGTTATACGTTTTACGAAATAAGATATACGTTATACGTAATACGTTATACGTTATACGTTATACGTTATACGTTATACGTTATACGTTACACTTTATACGTTATAGGTGTTACGTTATACGTTATACGTTATACGTCATTCGTAATACGTTATACGTGATACGTTATACTTTGTACGTTATACGTTATACGTTATACGTTATACGTTTTACGATATACGATATACGTTATACGTTATACGTTATACGTTATACGTTATACGTTATACGTTATACGTTATACGTTATACGTTATACGTTATACGTTATACGTTATACGTTATACGTTATACGTTATACGTTATACGTTATACGTTATACGTTATACGTTATACGTTATACGTTATACGTTATACGTTATACGTTATACGTTATACGTTATACGTTATACGTTATACGTTATACGTTATACGTTATACGTTATACGTTATACGTTATACGTTATACGTTATACGTTATACGTTATAGGTTATACGTTATACGTTATACGTTGTACGTTATACGTTATAAGTTGTACGTTATACAATATACGTTATACATTTTACGATATAAGATATACGTTATACGTTATACGTTATACGTTATACGTTATACGTTATACGTTACACTTTATACGTTATAGGTGTTACGTTATACGTTATACGTTATACGTTATTCGTAATACGTTATACGTGATACGTTATACTTTGTACGTTATACGTTATACGTTATACGTTATACATTATACGTTATACGTTATACATTACATGTTATGCGTTATACGTTATACGTTATACGTTATACGTTATACGTTATACGTTATACGTTATACGTTATACGTTATACGTTATACGTTATACGTTATACGTTATACGTTATACGTTATACGTTGTACGTTATACGTTATAAGTTGTACGATATACGATATACGTTATACGTTATTCTTTATACGTTCTTCGCTACACGTTATATGTTATACGTTATACGATATACGTTATACGTTATATGTTATACGTTATACGTCATAGGTTATACGTTACACGTTATACGTTACACGTTATACGTTATACGTTTTGCGGTATACGATATACGTTATACGTTATACGTTATACGTTATACGTTATACGTTATACGTTATACGTTGTACGTTATACGTTATAAGTTGTACGTTATACGATATACGTTACACGTTATTCGTTATACGTACTTCGTTACACGTTATACGTTATACGTTATACGTTATACGTTATACGTTATACGTTATACGTTATACGTTATACGTTATACGTTATACGTTATACGTTATACGTTATACGTTATACGTTATACGTTATACGTTATACGTTATACGTTATACGTTATACGTTATACGTTATACGTTATACGTTATACGTTATACGTTATACGTTATACGTTATACGTTATACGTTATACGTTATACGTTATACGTTATACGTTATACGTTATACGTTATACGTTATACGTTATACGTTATACGTTATACGTTATACGTTATACGATATACGTTATACGTTATACGTTATACGTTGTACGTTATACGTTATAAGTTGTACGTTATACGATATACGTTATACGTTATTCGTTATACGTACTTCGTTACACGTTATACGTTATACGTTATACGTTATACGTTTTACGAAATAAGATATACGTTATACGTTATACGTTATACGTTATACGTTATACGTTATACGTTATACGTTACACTTTATACGTTATAGGTGTTACGTTATACGTTATACGTTATACGTCATTCGTAATACGTTATACGTGATACGTTATACTTTGTACGTTATACGTTATACGTTATACGTTATACGTTTTACGATATACGATATACGTTATACGTTATACGTTATACGTTATACGTTATACGTTATACGTTATACGTTATACGTTATACGTTATACGTTATACGTTATACGTTATACGTTATACGTTATACGTTATACGTTATACGTTATACGTTATACGTTATACGTTATACGTTATACGTTATACGTTATACGTTATACGTTATACGTTACACGCTATACGTTACACGTTATACGTTATACGTTATACGATATACGTTATACGTTATACGTTATACGTTATACGTTATACGTTATACGTTATACGTTATACGTTATACGTTATACGTTATACGTTATACATTATGCGTTATACGTTTTACGTTATTCGTTATACGTTATACGTTATACGTTATACGTTATACGTTATACGTTATGCGTTATACGTTATACGTTATACGTTATACGTTATACGTTATACGTTATACGTTATACGTTATACGTTATACGTTATACGTTATACGTTATACGTTATACGTTATACGTTATACGTTATACGTTATACGTTATACGTTATACGTTATACGTTATACGTTATACGTTATACGTTATACGCTATACGTTATACGTTGTACATTATATGTTATTCGTTATACGTAATTCGTTACACGTTATACGTTACACGTTATACGTTATACGTTTTACGGTATACGATATACGATATACGTTATACGTTATACGTTATACGTTATACGTTATACGTTATACGTTGTACGTTATACGTTATAAGTTGTACGTTATACGATATACGTTATACGTTATTCGTTATACGTACTTCGTTACACGTTATACGTTATACGTTATACGTTATACGTTATACGTTATACGTTATACGTTATACGTTATACGTTATACGTTATACGTTATACGTTATACGTTATACGTTATACGTTATACGTTATACGTTATACGTTATACGTTATACGTTATACGTTATACGTTATACGTTATACGTTATACGTTATACGTTATACGTTATACGTTATACGTTATACGTTATACGTTATACGATATACGTTATACGTTATACGTTATACGTTGTACGTTATACGTTATAAGTTGTACGTTATACGATATACGTTATACGTTATTCGTTATACGTACTTCGTTACACGTTATACGTTATACGTTATTCGTTATACGTAATTCGTTACACGTTATACGTTATACGTTATACGTTATACGTTTTACGAAATAAGATATACGTTATACGTTATACGTTATACGTTATACGTTATACGTTATACGTTACACTTTATACGTTATAGGTGTTACGTTATACGTTATACGTTATACGTTATACGTTATACGTTATACGTTATTCGTTATACGTCATACGTTATACGTTATACGTTATACGTTATACGTTATACGTTATACGTTATACGTTATACGTTATACGTTATACGTTATACGTTATACGTTATACGTTATACGTTATACGTTATACGTTATACGTTATACGTTATACGTTATACGTTATACGTTATACGTTATACGTTATACGTTATACGTTATACGTTATACGTTATACGTTATACGTTATACGTTATACGTTATACGTTATACGTTATACGTTATACGTTATACGTTATACGTTATACGTTATACGTTATACGTTATACGTTATACGTTATACGTTATACGTTATACGTTATACGTTATACGTTATACGTTATACGTTATACGTTATACGTTATACGTTATACGTTATACGTTATACGTTATACGTTATACGTTATACGTTATACGTTATACGTTATACGTTATACGTTATACGTTATACGTTATACGTTATACGTTATACGTTATACGTTATACGTTATACGTTATACGTTATACGTTATACGTTATACGTTATACGTTATACGTCATACGTTATACGTTATACGTTATACGTTATACGTTATACGTTGTACGTTATACGTTATAAGTTGTACGTTATACGATATACGTTATACGATATACGTTATACGTTATACGTTATACGTTATACGTTATACGTTATACGTTATACGTTATACGTTATACGTTATACGTTATACGTTATACGTTATACGTTATACGTTATACGTTATACGTTACACGTTATACGTTATACGTTATACGTTATACGTTTCACGTTATACGTTATACGTTATACGTTATACGTTATACGTTATACGTTATACGTTATACGTTATACGTTATACGTCATACGTTATACGTTATACGTTATACGTTATACGTTATACGTTGTACGTTATACGTTATAAGTTGTACGTTATACGATATACGTTATACGATATACGTTATACGTTATACGTTATACGTTATACGTTATACGTTATACGTTATACGTTATACGTTATACGTTATACGTTATACGTTATACGTTATACGTTATACGTTATACGTTATACGTTATACGTTATACGTTACACGTTATACGTTATACGTTATACGTTATACGTTTCACGTTATACGTTATACGTTATACGTTACACGTTATACGTTATGCGTTATACGTTATACGTTATACGTTATACGTTATACGTTATTCGTTATACGTTATACGTGATACGTTATACGTTGTACGTTATACGTTATAAGTTGTACGTTATACGTTATACGTTATACGTTATACGTTATACGTTCTTCGTTATACGTTATACGTTATACGTTATACGTTATACGTTATACGTTATACGTTATACGTTATACGTTATACGTTATACGTTATACGTTATACGTTATACGTTATACGTTATACGTCATACGTTATACGTTATACGTTATTCGTTATACGTTTCACGTTATACGTTATACGTTATACGTTATACGTTATACGTTATACGTTATACGTTATACGTTATACGTTATACGTTATACGTTATACGTTATACGTTATACGTTATACGTTATACGTTGTACGTTATACGTTACACGTTATACGTTATACGTTACACGTTATACGTTATACGTTATACGTTATACGTTATACGTTATACGTTATACGTTATACGTTATACGTTATACGTTGTACGTTATACGTTACACGTTATACGTTATACGTTATACGTTATACATTATGCGTTATATGTTTTACGTTATTCGTTATACGTTATACGTTATACGTTATACGTTATACGTTATACGTTATACGTTATACGTTATACGTTATACGTTATACGTTATACGTTATACGTTATACGTTATACGTTATACGTTATACGTTATACGTTATACGTTATACGTTATACGTTGTACGTTATACGTTATAAGTTGTACGTTATACGATATACGTTATACGTTATTCGTTATACGTACTTCGTTACACGTTATACGTTATACGTTATAAGTTATACATTTTACGATATAAGATATACGTTATACGTTATACGTTATACGTTATACGTTATACGTTATACGTTATACGTTATACGTTATACGTTATACGTTATACGTTATACGTTATACGTTATACGTTATACGTTATACGTTATACGTTATACGTTATACGTTATACGTTATACGTTATACGTTATACGTTATACGTTATACGTTATACGTTATACGTTATACGTTATACGTTATACGTTATACGTTATACGTTTCACGTTATACGTTATACGTTATACGTTATACGTTATACGTTATACGTTATACGTTATACGTTATACGTTATACGTTATACGTTATACGTTATACGTTATACGTTATACGTTATACGTTATACGTTATACGTTATACGTTATACGTTATACGTTATACGTTATACGTTATACGTTATACGTTATACGTTATACGTTATACGATGTACGTTATATGTTATTCGTTATACGTAATTCGTTACACATTATACGTTACACGTTATACGTTATACGTTTTACGGTATACGATATACGTTATACGTTATACGTTATACGTTATACGTTATACGTTATACGTTATACGTTGTACGTTATACGTTATAAGTTGTACGTTATACGTTATACGTTATACGTTATACGTTATACGTTATACGTTATACGTTATACGTTATACGTTATACGTTATACGTTATACGTTATACGTTATACGTTATACGTTATACGTTATACGTTATACGTTATACGTTATACGTTATACGTTATACGTTATACGTTGTACGATATACGTTATACGTTATACGTTATACGTTGTACGTTATACGTTATAAGTTGTACGTTATACGATATACGTTATACGTTATTCGTTATACGTACTTCGTTACACGTTATACGTTATACGTTATTCGTTATACGTACTTCGTTACACGTTATACGTTATACGTTATACGTTATACGTTTTACGAAATAAGATATACGTTATACGTTTTACGTTGTACGTTATACGTTATACGTTACACGTTACACTTTATACGTTATAGATGTTACGTTATACGTTATACGTTATACGTCATTCGTAATACGTTATACGTGATACGTTATACTTTGTACGTTATACGTTATACGTTATACGTTATACGTTTTACGACATACGATATACGTTATACGTTATACGTTATACGTTATACGTTATACGTTATACGTTATACGTTATACGTTATACGTTATACGTTATACGTTATACGTTATACGTCATAGGTTATACGTTGAACGTTATACGTACTTCGTTACACGTTATACGTTATACGTTATACGTTATACGTTTTACGATATAAGATATACGTTATACGTTATACGTTATACGTTATACGTTATACGTTATACGTTATACGTTATACGTTATACGTTATACGTTATACGTTATACGTTATACGTTATACGTCATACGTTGTACGCTATACGTTATAAGTTGTACGTTATACGATATACGTTATACGTTATTCGTTATACGTACTTCGTTACACGTTATACGTTATACGTTATACGTTATACGTTTTACGATATAAGATATACGTTATACGTTATACGTTATACGTTATACGTTATACGTTATACGTTATACGTTATACGTTATACGTTATACGTTACACGTTATACGTTATACGATATACGATATACGTTATACGTTATAAGTTATACGTTATACGTCATAGGTTATACGTTGAACGTTATACGTTATACGTTTCACGTTATACATTATTCGTTATACGTTATACGTTATACGTTTTACGTTATACGTTATACGTTATACGTTATACGTTATACGTTATACGTTATACGTTATACGTTATACGTTATACGTTATACGTTATACGTTATACGTTATACGTTATACGTTATACGTTATACGTTATACGTTATACGTTATACGTTATACGTTATACGTTATACGTTATACGTTATACGTTATACGTTATACGTTATACGTTATACGTTATACGTTATACGTTATACGTTATACGTTATACGTTATACGTTATACGTTATACGTTATACGTTATACGTTATACGTTATACGTTATACGTTATACGTTATACGTTATACGTTATACGTTATACGTTATACGTTATACGTTATACGTTATACGTTATACGTTATACGTTATACGTTATACGTTATACGTTATACGTTATACGTTATACGTTATACGTTATACGTTATACGTTATACGTTATACGTTATACGTTATACGTTATACGTTATACGTTATACGTTTTACGTTATACGTTATACGTTATACGTTATACGTTATACGTTATACGTTATACGTTATACGTTATACGTTATACGTTATACGTTATACGTTATACGTTATACGTTATACGTTATACGATATACGTTATACGTTATTCGTTATACGTACTTCGTTACACGTTATACGTTATACGTTATACGTTATACGTTCTACGATATAAGATATACGTTATACGTTATACGTTATACGTTATACGTTATACGTTATACGTTATACGTTATACGTTATACGTTATACGTTACACGTTATACGTTATACGATATACGATATACGTTATACGTTATAAGTTATACGTTATACGTCATAGGTTATACGTTGAACGTTATACGTTATACGTTTCACGTTATACATTATTCGTTATACGTTATACGTTATACGTTATACGTTATACGTTATACGTTATACGTTATACGTTATACGTTATACGTTATACGTTATACGTTATACGTTATACGTTATACGTTATACGTTATACGTTATACGTTATACGTTATACGTTATACGTTATACGTTATACGTTGTACGTTATACGTTATACGTTATACGTTATACGTTATACGTCATACGTTGTACGCTATACATTATAAGTTGTACGTTATACGTTATACGTTATACGTTATACGTTATACGTTATACGTTATACGTTATACGTTATACGTTATACGTTATACGTTATACGTTATACGTTATACGTTATACGTTATACGTTATACGTTATACGTTATACGTTATACGTTATACGTTATACGTTATACGTTATACGTTATACGTTATACGTTATACGTTATACGTTATACGTTATACGTTATACGTTATACGTTATACGTTATACGTTATACGTTATACGTTATACGTTATACGTTATACGTTATACGTCATACGTTGTACGCTATACGTTATAAGTTGTACGTTATACGATATACGTTATACGTTATTCGTTATACGTACTTCGTTACACGTTATACGTTATACGTTATACGTTATACGTTTTACGATATAAGATATACGTTATACGTTATACGTTATACGTTGTACGTTATACGTTATACGTTATACGTTATACGTTATACGTTATACGTTATACGTTATACGTTATACGTTATACGTTATACGTTATACGTTATACGTTATACGTTATACGTTATGCGTTATACGTTATACGTTATTCGTTATACGTTATACGTTATACGTTATACGTTATACGTTATACGTTATACGTTATACGTTGTACGTTATACGTTATAAGTTGTACGTTATACGATATACGTTATACGTTATTCGTTATACGTACTTCGTTACACGTTATACGTTATACGTTATACGTTATACGTTTTACGATATAAGATATACGTTATACGTTATACGTTATACGTTATACGTTACACGTTATACGTTATACGTTATACGATATACGTTATACGTTATAAGTTATACTTTATACGTCATAGGTTATACGTTGAACGTTATACGTTATACGTAGTATGTAATGCGTCATACGTTTTACGTTATTCGTTATACGTTTTTCGTTACAAGTTATACGTTATACGTTATACGTTATACGTTACACGTTATACGTTATACGTTATACGTTATACGTTATGCGTTATACGTTATACGTTATACGTTATACGTTATACGTTATACGTTATACGTTATACGTTATACGTTATACGTTGTACGTTATACGTTATAAGTTGTACGTTATACGATATGCGTTATACGTTATTCGTTATACGTACTTCGTTACACGTTATACGTTATACGTTATACGTTATACGTTTTACGATATAAGATATACGTTATACGTTATACGTTATACGTTATACGTTACACGTTATACGTTATACGTTATACGATATACGTTATACGTTATAAGTTATACGTTATACGTCATAGGTTATACGTTGAACGTTATACGTTATACGTAGTATGTAATGCGTCATACGTTTTACGTTATTCGTTATACGTTTTTCGTTACAAGTTATACGTTATACGTTATACGTTATACGTTATACGTTATACGATATACGTTATACGTTATACGTTATACGTTATACGTTATACGTTATACGTTATACGTTATACGTTATACGTTATACGTTATACGTTATACGTTATACGTTATACGTTATACGTTATACGTTATACGTTATACGTTATACGTTATACGTTATACGTTATACGTTATACGTTATACGTTATACGTTATACGTTATACGTTATACGTTATACGTTATACGTTATACGTTATACGTTATACGTTATACGTTATACGTTATACGTTATACGTTATACGTTATACGTTATACGTTCTAAGTTATACGTTGTACGTTATACGTTGTACGATATACGTTATACGTTATACGTTATACGCCATACGTTATACGTTATACGTTATACGTTATACGTTATACGTTATACGTTATACGTTATACGTTATACGTTATACGTTATACGTTATACGTTATACGTTATACGTTATACGTTATACGTTATACGTTATACGTTATACGTTACACGTTATACGTTATACGTTATACTGTATACGTTATACGTTATACGTTATACGTTATACGTTATACGTTATACGTTATACGTTATACGTTATACGTTATACGTTATACGTTATACGTTATACGTTATACGTTATACGTTATACGTTATACGTTATACGTTATACGTTATACGTTATACGTTATGCGTTATAGGATATACATTATATGTTATACGTTGTACGTTATACGTTATACGTTATATGTTATACGTCATGCGATATACGTTATACGTTATTCGTTATACGGTATTCGTTAAACGTTGTACGTTAGACGTTATACGTTATACGTTATACGTTATACGTTATACGTTATACGTTATACGTTATACGTTATACGTCATACGTTATACGTTATACGTTATACGTTATACGTTATACATTATACGTTATAAGTTGTACGTTGTACGTTATACGTTGTACGATATACGTTATACGTTAGACGCTATACGTTATACGTTATACGTTTACGTTATACGTTATACGTTATACGTTAAACGTTGTACGTTATACGTTATACGTCATACGTTATACGTTATACGTTATACGTTATACGTTCTACGTTATACGTTATACGTTAAACGTTGTACGTTATACGTTATACGTTGTACGATATACGTTATACGTTAGACGCTATACGTTATACGTTATACGTTTACGTTATACGTTATACGTTATACGTTATACGTTATACGTTATACGTTATACGTTATACGTTATACGTTATACGTTATACGTTATACGTTATACGTTATACGTTATACGTTATACGTTATACGTTATACGTTATACGTTATACGTTATACGTTATACGTTATACGTTATACGTTATACGTTATACGTTATACGTTATAAGTTATACGTTATACGTCATAGGTTATACGTTGAACGTTATACGTTATACGTTTCACGTTATACACTATTCGTTATACGTTATACGTTATACATTACATGTTATGCGTTATACGTTATAGGTTATACGTTATACGTTATACGTTATACGTTATACGTTATACGTTATACGTTATACGTTATACGTTATACGTTATACGTTATACGTTATACGTTGTACGTTATACGTTATAAGTTGTACGATATACGTTATACGTTATACGTTATACGTTATAAGTTGTACGATATACGATATACGTTATACGTTATTCTTTATACGTTCTTCGTTACACGTTATACGTTATACGTTATACGTTATACGTTATACGTTATACGTTATACGTTATACGTTATACGTTATACGTTATACGTTATACGTTATACGTTATACGTTATACGTTATACGTTATACGTTATACGTTATACGTTATACGTTATACGTTATACGTTATACGCTATACGTTATACGCTATACGTTATACGTTATACGTTATACGTTATACGTTATACGTTATACGTTATACGTTATACGTTATACGTTATACGTTATACGTTATACGTTATACGTTATACGTTATACGTTATACGTTATACGTTATACGTTATACGTTATACGTTATACGTTATACGTTATACGTTATACGTTATACGTTATACGTTATACGTTATACGTTATACGTTATACGTTATACGTTATACGTTATACGTTATACGTTATACGTTATACGTTATACGTTATACGTTATACGTTATACGTTATACGTTATACGTTATACGTTATACGTTATACGTTATACGTTATACGTTATACGTTATACGTTATACGTTATACGTCATGCGATATACGTTATACGTTATTCGTTACACGTTATACGTTATACGTTATACGTTATACGTTATACGTTATACGTTATACGTTATACGTTATACGTTATACGTTATACGTTATACGTTATACGTTATACGTTATACGTTATACGTTATACGTTATACGTTATACGTTATACGTTATACGTTATACGTTATACGTTATACGTTATACGTTATACGCCATACGTTATACGTTATACGTTATACGTTATACGTTATACGTTATACGTTATACGTTATACGTTATACTTTATACGTTATACGTTATACGTTATACGTTATACGTTACACGTTATACGTTATACGTTATACTGTATACGTTATACGTTATACGTTATACGTTATACGTTATACGTTATACGTTATACGTTATACGTTATACGTTATACGTTATGCGTTATAGGATATACGTTATACGTTATACGTTGTACGTTATATGTTATACGTTATACGTTATATGTTATACGTTATACGTTATACGTTGTACGTTATACGTTATACGTTATACGTTATACGTTATACGTTATACGTTAAACGTTGTACGTTATACGTTATACATTATACGTTATACGTTATACGTTATACGTTATACGTTATACGTTATACGTTATACCTTATACGTTATACGTTATACGTTATACGTTATACGTTATACATTATACGTTATACGTTGAACGTTGTACGATATACGTTATACGTTATACGTTATACGTTATACGTTATACGTTAAACGTTGTACGTTATACGTTATACGTCATACGTTATACGTTATACGTTATACGTTATACGTTCTACGTTATACGTTATACGTTAAACGTTGTACGTTATACGTTATACGTTATACGTTATTCGTTATACGTTATACGTTATACGTTATACGTTATACGTTATACGTTATACGTTATACGTTATACGTTATACGTTATGCGTTATAGGATATACGTTATACGTTATACGTTATACGTTACACGTTATACGTTATACGTTATACGTTATGCGTTATAGGATATACGTTATACGTTATACGTTGTACGTTATACGTTATACGTTATACGTTATACGTTATACGTTATACGTTATACGTTATACGTTATACGTTAAACGTTGTACGTTATACGTTATACGTTATACGTTATTCGTTATACGTTATACGTTATACGTTATACGTTATACGTTATGCGTTATAGGATATACGTTATACGTTATACGTTGTACGTTATACGTTATACGTTATACGTTATATGTTATACGTCATGCGATATACGTTATACGTTATTCGTTATACGGTATACGTTAAACGTTGTACGTTATACGTTATACGTTATACGTTATACGTTATACGTTGGACGTTATACATTATACGTTATACGTTATACGCCATACGTTATACGTTATACGTTATACGTTATACGTTATACGTTATACGTTATACGTTATACGTTATACGTTATACGTTATACGTTATACGTTATACGTTATACGTTATACGTTATACGTTATACGTTATACGTTATACGTTATACGTTATACGTTATACGTTACACGTTATACGTTATACGTTATACTGTATACGTTATACGTTATACGTTTTACGTTATACGTTATACGTTAAACGTTGTACGTTATACGTTATACGTTATACGTTATACGTTATACGTTATACGTTATACGTTATACGTTATACGTTATACGTTATACGTTATACGTTATACGTTATACGTTATACGTTATACGTTATACGTTATACGTTATACGTTATACGTTATACGTTATACGTTATACGTTATACGTTATACGTCATACGTTGTACGCTATACGTTATAAGTTGTACGTTATACGATATACGTTATACGTTATTCGTTATACGTACTTCGTTACACGTTATACGTTATACGTTATACGTTATACGTTTTACGATATAAGATATACGTTATACGTTATACGTTATACGTTGTACGTTATACGTTATACGTTATACGTTATACGTTATACGTTATACGTTATACGTTATACGTTATACGTTATACGTTATACGTTATACGTTATACGTTATACGTTATACGTTATGCGTTATACGTTATACGTTATTCGTTATACGTTATACGTTATACGTTATACGTTATACGTTATACGTTGTACGTTATACGTTATAAGTTGTACGTTATACGATATACGTTATACGTTATTCGTTATACGTACTTCGTTACACGTTATACGTTATACGTTATACGTTATACGTTTTACGATATAAGATATACGTTATACGTTATACGTTATACGTTATACGTTACACGTTATACGTTATACGTTATACGATATACGTTATACGTTATAAGTTATACTTTATACGTCATAGGTTATACGTTGAACGTTATACGTTATACGTAGTATGTAATGCGTCATACGTTTTACGTTATTCGTTATACGTTTTTCGTTACAAGTTATACGTTATACGTTATACGTTATACGTTATACGTTATACGTTATACGTTATACGTTATACGTTATGCGTTATACGTTATACGTTATACGTTATACGTTATACGTTATACGTTATACGTTATACGTTATACGTTATACGTTGTACGTTATACGTTATAAGTTGTACGTTATACGATATGCGTTATACGTTATTCGTTATACGTACTTCGTTACACGTTATACGTTATACGTTATACGTTATACGTTTTACGATATAAGATATACGTTATACGTTATACGTTATACGTTATACGTTACACGTTATACGTTATACGTTATACGATATACGTTATACGTTATAAGTTATACGTTATACGTCATAGGTTATACGTTGAACGTTATACGTTATACGTAGTATGTAATGCGTCATACGTTTTACGTTATTCGTTATACGTTTTTCGTTACAAGTTATACGTTATACGTTATACGTTATACGTTATACGTTATACGATATACGTTATACGTTATACGTTATACGTTATACGTTATACGTTATACGTTATACGTTATACGTTATACGTTATACGTTATACGTTATACGTTATACGTTATACGTTATACGTTATACGTTATACGTTATACGTTATACGTTATACGTTATACGTTATACGTTATACGTTATACGTTATACGTTATACGTTATACGTTATACGTTATACGTTATACGTTATACGTTATACGTTATACGTTATACGTTATACGTTATACGTTATACGTTATACGTTATACGTTATACGTTATACGTTATACGTTATACGTTATACGTTATACGTTATACGTTATACGTTATACGTTATACGTTATACGTTATACGTTATACGTTATACGTTATACGTTATACGTTATACGTTATACGTTATACGTTATACGTTATACGTTATACGTTATACGTTATACGTTATACGTTATACGTTATACGTTATACGTTATACGTTATACGTTATACGTTATACGTTATACGTTATACGTTATACGTTATACGTTATACGTTATACGTTATACGTTATACGTTATACGTTATACGTTATACGTTATACGTTATACGTTATACGTTATACGTTATACGTTATACGTTATACGTCATACATTGTACGCTATACGTTATAAGTTGTACGTTATACGATATACGTTATACGTTATTCGTTATACGTACTTCGTTACACGTTATACGTTATACGTTATACGTTATACGTTTTACGATATAAGATATACGTTATACGTTATACGTTATACGTTGTACGTTATACGTTATACGTTATACGTTATACGTTATACGTTATACGTTATACGTTATACGTTATACGTTATACGTTATACGTTATACGTTATACGTTATACGTTATACGTTATGCGTTATACGTTATACGTTATTCGTTATACGTTATACGTTATACGTTATACGTTATACGTTATACGTTGTACGTTATACGTTATAAGTTGTACGTTATACGATATACGTTATACGTTATTCGTTATACGTACTTCGTTACACGTTATACGTTATACGTTATACGTTATACGTTTTACGATATAAGATATACGTTATACGTTATACGTTAGACGTTATACGTTACACGTTATACGTTATACGTTATACGATATACGTTATACGTTATAAGTTATACTTTATACGTCATAGGTTATACGTTGAACGTTATACGTTATACGTAGTATGTAATGCGTCATACGTTTTACGTTATTCGTTATACGTTTTTCGTTACAAGTTATACGTTATACGTTATACGTTATACGTTATACGTTATACGTTATACGTTATACGTTATACGTTATGCGTTATACGTTATACGTTATACGTTATACGTTATACGTTATACGTTATACGTTATACGTTATACGTTATACGTTATACGTTGTACGTTATACGTTATAAGTTGTACGTTATACGATATGCGTTATACGTTATTCGTTATACGTACTTCGTTACACGTTATACGTTATACGTTATACGTTATACGTTTTACGATATAAGATATACGTTATACGTTATACGTTATACGTTATACGTTACACGTTATACGTTATACGTTATACGATATACGTTATACGTTATAAGTTATACGTTATACGTCATAGGTTATACGTTGAACGTTATACGTTATACGTAGTATGTAATGCGTCATACGTTTTACGTTATTCGTTATACGTTTTTCGTTACAAGTTATACGTTATACGTTATACGTTATACGTTATACGTTATACGATATACGTTATACGTTATACGTTATACGTTATACGTTATACGTTATACGTTATACGTTATACGTTATACGTTATACGTTATACGTTATACGTTATACGTTATACGTTATACGTTATACGTTATACGTTATACGTTATACGTTATACGTTATACGTTATACGTTATACGTTATACGTTATACGTTATACGTTATACGTTATACGTTATACGTTATACGTTATACGTTATACGTTATACGTTATACGTTATACGTTATACGTTATACGTTATACGTTATACGTTATACGTTATACGTTATACGTTATACGTTATACGTTATACGTTATACGTTATACGTTATACGTTATACGTTATACGTTATACGTTATACGTTATACGTTATACGTTATACGTTATACGTTATACGTTATACGTTATACGTTATACGTTATACGTTATACGTTATACGTTATACGTTATACGTTATACGTTATACGTTATACGTTATACGTTATACGTTATACGTTATACGTTATACGTTATACGTTATACGTTATACGTTATACGTTATACGTTATACGTTATACGTTATACGTTATACGTTATACGTTATACGTTATACGTTATACGTTATACGTTATACGTTATACGTTATACGTTATACGTTATACGTTATACGTTATACGTTATACGTTATACGTTATACGTTATACGTTATACGTTATACGTTATACGTTATACGTTATACGTTATACGTTATACGTTATACGTTATACGTTATACGTTATACGTTATACGTTATACGTTATAAGTTATACGTTATACGTCATAGGTTATACGTTGAACGTTATACGTTATACGTTTCACGTTATACACTATTCGTTATACGTTATACGTTATACATTACATGTTATGCGTTATACGTTATACGTTATACGTTATACGTTATACGTTATACGTTATACGTTATACGTTATACGTTATACGTTATACGTTATACGTTATACGTTATACGTTATACGTTGTACGTTATACGTTATAAGTTGTACGATATACGTTATACGTTATACGTTATACGTTATAAGCTGTACGATATACGATATACGTTATACGTTATTCTTTATACGTTCTTCGTTACACGTTATACGTTATACGTTATACGTTATACGTTACACGTTATACGTTATACGTTATACGTTATACGTTACACGTTATACGTTATACGTTATACGTTATACGTTATACGTTATACGTTATACGTTATACGTTATACGTTACACGTTATACGTTATACGTTATACGTTATACGTTATACGTTATACGTTATACGTTATACGTTATACGTTATACGTTATACGTTATACGTTATACGTTATACGTTATACGTTATACGTTATACGTTATACGTTATACGTTATACGTTATACGTTATACGTTATACGTTATACGTTATACGTTATACGTTATACGTTATACGTTATACGTTATACGTTATACGTTATACGTTATACGTTATACGTTATACGTTATACGTTATACGTTATACGTTATACGTTATACGTTATACGTTATACGTTATACGTTATACGTTATACGTTATACGTTATACGTTATACGTTATACGTTATACGTTATACGTTATACGTTATACGTTATACGTTATACGTTATACGTTATACGTTATACGTTATACGTTATACGTTATACTTTATACGTTATAGGTGTTACGTTATAGGTCATAGGTTATACGTTATACGTTATACGTTATGCGTTATACGTTATACGTTATACGTTATACGTTATACATTATACGTTATACGTTATACGTTATACGTTATACGTTATATGTTATACGTCATACGTTATACGTTATACGTTATACGTTATACGTTATACGTTATACGTTATACGTTATACGTTATACGTTATACGTTATATGTTATACGTTATACGTTATACGTTATACGTTATACGTTTTACGTTGAATGTTATACTTTATACGTAGCATGTAATGCGTCATACGTTTTACGTTATTCGTTATACGTCTTTCGTTACAAGTTATACGTTATACGTTATACGTTATACGTTATACGATATACGTTATACGTTATACGTTATACGTTATACGTTATACGATATACTTTATACGTTATAGGTGTTACGTTATACGTTATACGTTATACGTTATTCGTAATACGTTATACGTGATACGTTATACGTTGTACGTTATACGTTATACGTTATACGTTATACGCTATACATTATACGTTATACGTTATACATTACATGTTATACGTTATACGTTATACGTTATACGTCATAGGTTATACGTTATACGTTATACGTTATACGTTATACGTTATACGTTATACGTTATACGTTATAGGTCATAGGTTATACGTTATACGTTATACGTTATGCGTTATACGTTATACGTTATACGTTATACGATATACGTTATACGTTATACGTTATACGCTATACGTTATACGTTATACGTTATACGTTATACGTTATACGTTATACGTTATACGTTATACGTTATACGTTATACGTTATACGATATACGTTATACGTTATACGTTATACGTTATACGTTATACGTTATACGTTATACGTTACATGTTATACGTTATACGTTATACGTTATACGTTATACGTTATACGTTATACGTTATACGTCATAGGTTATACGTTATACGTTATACGTTATACGTCATACGTTATACGTCATACGTTATACGTTATACGTTATACGTTATACGTTATACGTTATACGTTATACGTTATACGTTATACGTTATACGTTATACGTTATACGTTATACGTTATACGTTATACGTTATACGTTATACGTTACACGTTATACGTTATACGTTATACGTTATACGTTATACGTTATACGTTATACGTTATACGTTATACGTTATACGTTATACGTTATACGTTATACGTTATACGTTATACGTTATACGTTATACGTTATACGTTACATGTTATACGTTATACGTTATACGTTATACGTTATACGTTATACGTTATACGTTATACGTCATAGGTTATACGTTATACGTTACACGTTACACGTTATACGTTACACGTTATACGTTATACGTTATACGTTATACGTTATACGTTATACGTTATACGTTATACGTTATACGTTATACGTTATACGTTATACGTTATACGTTATACGTTATACGTTATACGTTATACGTTATACGTTACACGTTATACGTTATACGTTATACGTTATACGTTATACGTTATACGTTATACGTTATACGTTATACGTTATACGTTATACGTTATACGTTATACGTTATACGTTATACGTTATACGTTATACGTTATACGTTATACGTTATACGTTATACGTTATACGTTATACGTTATACGTTATACGTTATACGTTACACGTTATACGTTACACGTTATACGTTACACGTTACACGTTATACGTTACACGTTATACGTTATACGTTATACGTTATACGTTATACGTTATACGTTATACGTTATACGTTATACGTTATACGTTATACGTTATACGTTATACGTTATACGTTATACGTTATACGTTATACGATATACGTTATATGTTATACGTTATACGTTATACGTTATCCGTTATACGTTATACGTTATACGTTATACGTTATACGTTATACGTTATACGTTATACGTTATACGTTATACGTTATACGTTATACGTTATACGCTATACGTTACATGTTATACGTTATACATTATACGTTATACGTTTTACATTATACGTTATACGTCACAGGTTATACGTTATATGTTATACGTTATACGTTATACGTTATACGTCATACGTTATACGTCATACGTTATACGTTATACGTTATGCGTTATACGTTATACGTTATACGTTATACGTTATACGTTATACGTTATACGTCATAGGTTATACGTAATACGTTATACGTTATACGTTATACATTATGCGTTATACGTTTTACGTTATTCGTTATACGTTATACGTTATACGATATACGTTATACGTTATACGTTATACGTTATACGTTATACGTTATACGTTATACGTTATACGTTATACGTTATACGTTATAAGTTATACTTTATACGTTATACGTTATACGTTATACGTTATACGTTATACGTTATACGTTATACGTTATACGTTATACGTTATACGTTATACGTTATACGTTGTACGTTATACGTTATAAGTTGTACGTTATACGATATACGTTATACGTTATTCTTTATACGTTCTTCGTTACACGTTATACGTTATACGTTGTACTTTATACGTTATAGGTGTTACGTTATACGTTATATGTTAAACGTTATTCGTAATACGTTATACGTGATACGTTATACGTTGTACGTTATACGTTATACGTTATACGTTATACGTTATACGTTATACGTTATACGTTATACGTTATACGTTATACGTTATACGTTATACGTTATACGTTATACGTTATACGTTATACGTTATACGTTATACGTTATACGTTATACGTTATACGTTATACGTTATACGTTATACGTTATACGTTATACGTTATACGTTATACGTTATACGTTATACGTTATACGTTATACGTTATACGTTATACGTTATACGTTATACGTTATACGTTATACGTTATACGTTATACGTTATACGTTATACGTTATACGTTATACGTTATACGTTATACGTTATACGTTATACGTTATACGTTATACGTTATACGTTATACGTTATACGTTATTCGTGACACGTTATACGTTATACGTTATACGTTATACGTTATTCGTGATACCTTATACGTGATACGTTATACGTTGTACGTTATACGTTATACGTTATACGTTATACGTTATACGTTATACGTTATACGTTATACGTTATACGTTTTACGTTATACGTTATACGTTATACGTTATACGTTGTACGTTATACGTTATAAGTTGTACGTTATACGATATACGTTATACGTTATTCTTTATACGTTCTTCGTTACACGTTATACGTTATACGTTGTACGTTATACGTTTTACGTTGAATGTTATACTTTATACGTAGCATGTAATGCGTCATACGTTTTACGTTATTCGTTATACGTTTTTCGTTACAAGTTATACGTTATACGTTATACGTTATACGTTATACGTTATACGTTATCCGTTATACGTTATACGTTATACGTAATACGTTATACGTTATACGTTATACGTTATACGTTATACGTTATACGTTATACGTTATACGTTATACGTTATACGTTATACGCTATACGTTACATGTTATACGTTATACATTATACGTTATACGTTATACGTTATACCTTATACGTCACAGGTTATACGTTATATGTTATACGTTACACGTTATACGTTATACGTTACAAGTTATACGTTATACGTCATAGGTTATACGTTGAATGTTATACTTTATACGTAGCATGTAATGCGTCATACGTTTTACGTTATTCGTTATACGTTTTTCGTTACAAGATATACGTTATACGTTATACGTTATACGTCATAGGTTATACGTAATACGTTATACGTTTCACGTTATACATTATGCGTTATACGTTTTACGTTATTCGTTATACGTTATACGTTATACGTTATACGTTATACGATATACGTTATACGTTATACGTTATACGTTATACGTTAGACGTTATACGTTATACGTTATACGTTATACGTTATACGTTATACGTTATACGTTATACGTTATACGTTATACGTTATACGTTATACGTTATACGTTATACGTTATACGTTATACGTTATACGTTATACGTTATACGTTATACGTTATACGTTATACGTTATACGTTATACGTTATACGTTATACGTTATACGATATACGTTATACGTTATACGTTATACGTTATACGTTATACGTTATACGTTATACGTTATACGTTATACGTTGTACGTTATACGTTATACGTTATACGTTATACGTTATACGTTATACGTTATACGTAATACGTTATACGTTATACGTTATACGTTATACGTTATACGTTATACTTTATACGTTATACGTTATACGTTATACGTTATACGTTATACGTTATACGTTATACGTTATACGTTATACGTTATACGTTATACGTTATACGTTATAGGTTATACGTTATACGTTATACGTTATACGTTACAAGTTATACGTTATACGTCATAGGTTATACGTTGAATGTTATACTTTATACGTAGCATGTAATGCGTCATACGTTTTACGTTATTCGTTATACGTTTTTCGTTACAAGTTATACGTTATACGTTATACGTTATACGTCATAGGTTATACGTAATACGTTATACGTTATACGTTATACATTATGCGTTATACGTTTTACGTTATTCGTTATACGTTATACGTTATACGATATACGTTATACGTTATACGTTATACGTTATACGTTAGACTTTATACGTTATACGTTATACGTTATACGTTATACGTTATACGTTATACGTTATACGTTATACGTTATACGTTATACGTTATACGTTATACGTTATACGTTATACGTTATACGTTATACGTTATACGTTATACGTTATACGTTATACGTTATACGTTATACGTTATACGATATACGTTATACGTTATACGTTATACGTTATACGTTATACGTTATACGTTATACGTTACATGTTATACGTTATACGTTATACGTTATACGTTATACGTTATACGTTATACGTTATACGTCATAGGTTATACGTTATACGTTATACGTTATACGTCATACGTTATACGTCATACGTTATACGTTATACGTTATACGTTATACGTTATACGTTATACGTTATACGTTATACGTTATACGTTATACGTTATACGTTATACGTTATACGTTATACGTTATACGTTATACGTTATACGTTATACGTTATACGTTATACGTTATACGTTATACGTTATACGTTATACGTTATACGTTATACGTTATACGTTATACGTTATACGTTATACGTTATACGTTATACGTTATACGTTATACGTTATACGTTATACGTTATACGTTATACGTTATACGTTATACGTTATACGTTATACGTTATACGTTATACGTTACACGTTATACGTTACACGTTATACGTTACACGTTACACGTTACACGTTACACGTTATACGTTACACGTTATACGTTATACGTTATACGTTATACGTTATACGTTATACGTTATACGTTATACGTTATACGTTATACGTTATACGTTATACGTTATACGTTATACGTTATACGATATACGTTATACGTTATACGTTATACGTTATACGTTATACGTTATACGTTATACGTTATACGTTATACGTTATACGTTATACGTTATACGTTATACGTTATACGTTATACGTTATACGTTATACGTTATACGTTATACGCTATACGTTACATGTTATACGTTATACATTATACGTTATACGTTTTACATTATACGTTATACGTCACAGGTTATACGTTATATGTTATACGTTATACGTTATACGTTATACGTCATACGTTATACGTCATACGTTATACGTTATACGTTATGCGTTATACGTTATACGTTATACGTTATACGTTATACGTTATACGTTATACGTCATAGGTTATACGTAATACGTTATACGTTATACGTTATACATTATGCGTTATACGTTTTACGTTATTCGTTATACGTTATACGTTATACGATATACGTTATACGTTATACGTTATACGTTATACGTTATACGTTATACGTTATACGTTATACGTTATACGTTATACGTTATACGTTATAAGTTATACTTTATACGTTATACGTTATACGTTATACGTTATACGTTATTCGTGACACGTTATACGTTATACGTTATACGTTATACGTTATTCGTGATACCTTATACGTGATACGTTATACGTTGTACGTTATACGTTATACGTTATACGTTATACGTTATACGTTATACGTTATACGTTATACGTTATACGTTTTACGTTATACGTTATACGTTATACGTTATACGTTGTACGTTATACGTTATACGTTATACGTTATACGTTATACGTTATACGTTATACGTTATACGTTATACGTTATACGTTATACGATATACGTTATACGTTATACGTTATACGTTATACGTTATACGTTATACGTTATACGTTATACGTTATACGTTGTACGTTATACGTTATACGTTATACGTTATACGTTATACGTTATACGTTATACGTTATACGTTGTACGTTATACGTTATAAGTTGTACGTTATACGATATACGTTATACGTTATTCTTTATACGTTCTTCGTTACACGTTATACGTTATACGTTGTACGTTATACGTTTTACGTTGAATGTTATACTTTATACGTAGCATGTAATGCGTCATACGTTTTACGTTATTCGTTATACGTTTTTCGTTACAAGTTATACGTTATACGTTATACGTTATACGTTATACGATATACGTTATACGTTATACGTTATACGTTATACGTTATACGTTATACGTTATACGTTATACGTTATACGTTATACGTTATACGTTATACGTTATACGTTATACGTTATTCGTGACACGTTATACGTTATACGTTATACGTTATACGTTATTCGTGATACCTTATACGTGATACGTTATACGTTGTACGTTATACGTTATACGTTATACGTTATACGTTATACGTTATACGTTATACGTTATACGTTATACGTTTTACGTTATACGTTATACGTTATACGTTATACGTTGTACGTTATACGTTATAAGTTGTACGTTATACGATATACGTTATACGTTATTCTTTATACGTTCTTCGTTACACGTTATACGTTATACGTTGTACGTTATACGTTTTACGTTGAATGTTATACTTTATACGTAGCATGTAATGCGTCATACGTTTTACGTTATTCGTTATACGTTTTTCGTTACAAGTTATACGTTATACGTTATACGTTATACGTTATACGATATACGTTATACGTTATACGTTATACGTTATACGTTATACGTTATACGTTATACTTTATACGTTATAGGTGTTACGTTATACGTTATACGTTATATGTTATTCGTAATACGTTATACGTGATACGTTATACGTTGTACGTTATACGTTATACCTTATACGTTATACGCTATACATTATACGTTATACGTTATACATTACATGTTATACGTTATACGTTATACGTTATACGTCATAGGTTATACGTTATACGTTATACGTTATACGTTATACGTTATACGTTATACGTTAAACGTTATAGGTCATAGGTTATACGTTATACGTTATACGTTATGGGTTATACGTTATACGTTATACGTTATACGTTATACGTTATACGTTATACGTTATACGTTATACGTTATACGTTATACGTTATACGTTATACGTTATACGTTATACGTTATACGTTATACGTTATACGTTATACGTTATACGTTATACGTTATACGTTATACGTTATACGTTATACGTTATACGATATACGTTATACGTTATACGTTATACGTTATACGTTATACGTTATACGTTATACGTTATACGTTATACGTTGTACGTTATACGTTATACGTTATACGTTATACGTTATACGTTATACGTTATACGTTATACGTTGTACGTTATACGTTATAAGTTGTACGTTATACGATATACGTTATACGTTATTCTTTATACGTTCTTCGTTACACGTTATACGTTATACGTTGTACGTTATACGTTTTACGTTGAATGTTATACTTTATACGTAGCATGTAATGCGTCATACGTTTTACGTTATTCGTTATACGTTTTTCGTTACAAGTTATACGTTATACGTTATACGTTATACGTTATACGATATACGTTATACGTTATACGTTATACGTTATACGTTATACGTTATACGTTATACTTTATACGTTATAGGTGTTACGTTATACGTTATACGTTATATGTTATTCGTAATACGTTATACGTGATACGTTATACGTTGTACGTTATACGTTATACCTTATACGTTATACGCTATACATTATACGTTATACGTTATACATTACATGTTATACGTTATACGTTATACGTTATACGTCATAGGTTATACGTTATACGTTATACGTTATACGTTATTCGTTATACGTTATACGTTATACGTTATACGATATACGTTATACGTTATACGTTATACGTTATACGTTAGACGTTATACGTTATACGTTATACGTTATACGTTATACGTTATACGTTATACGTTATACGTTATACGTTATACGTTATACGTTATACGTTATACGTTATACGTTATACGTTATACGTTATACGTTATACGTTATACGTTATACGTTATACGTTATACGTTATACGATATACGTTATACGTTATACGTTATACGTTATACGTTATACGTTATACGTTATACGTTATACGTTTTACGTTGTACGTTATACGTTATACGTTATACGTTATACGTTATACGTTATACGTTATACGTAATACGTTATACGTTATACGTTATACGTTATACGTTATACGTTATACTTTATACGTTATACGTTATACGTTATACGTTATACGTTATACGTTATACGTTATACGTTATACGTTATACGTTATACGTTATACGTTATACGTTATAGGTTATACGTTATACGTTATACGTTATACGTTACAAGTTATACGTTATACGTCATAGGTTATACGTTGAATGTTATACTTTATACGTAGCATGTAATGCGTCATACGTTTTACGTTATTCGTTATACGTTTTTCGTTACAAGTTATACGTTATACGTTATACGTTATACGTCATAGGTTATACGTAATACGTTATACGTTATACGTTATACATTATGCGTTATACGTTTTACGTTATTCGTTATACGTTATACGTTATACGATATACGTTATACGTTATACGTTATACGTTATACGTTAGACTTTATACGTTATACGTTATACGTTATACGTTATACGTTATACGTTATACGTTATACGTTATACGTTATACGTTATACGTTATACGTTATACGTTATACGTTATACGTTATACGTTATACGTTATACGTTATACGTTATACGTTATACGTTATACGTTATACGTTATACGATATACGTTATACGTTATACGTTATACGTTATACGTTATACGTTATACGTTATACGTTACATGTTATACGTTATACGTTATACGTTATACGTTATACGTTATACGTTATACGTTATACGTCATAGGTTATACGTTATACGTTATACGTTATACGTCATACGTTATACGTCATACGTTATACGTTATACGTTATACGTTATACGTTATACGTTATACGTTATACGTTATACGTTATACGTTATACGTTATACGTTATACGTTATACGTTATACGTTATACGTTATACGTTATACGTTATACGTTATACGTTATACGTTATACGTTATACGTTATACGTTATACGTTATACGTTATACGTTATACGTTATACGTTATACGTTATACGTTATACGTTATACGTTATACGTTATACGTTATACGTTATACGTTATACGTTATACGTTATACGTTATACGATATACGTTATACGTTATACGTTATACGTTATACGTTATACGTTATACGTTATACGTTATACGTTATACGTTATACGTTATACGTTATACGTTATACGTTATACGTTATACGTTATACGTTATACGTTATACGTTATACGTTATACGTTATACGCTATACGTTACATGTTATACGTTATACATTATACGTTATACGTTTTACATTATACGTTATACGTCACAGGTTATACGTTATATGTTATACGTTATACGTTATACGTTATACGTCATACGTTATACGTCATACGTTATACGTTATACGTTATGCGTTATACGTTATACGTTATACGTTATACGTTATACGTTATACGTTATACGTCATAGGTTATACGTAATACGTTATACGTTATACGTTATACATTATGCGTTATACGTTTTACGTTATTCGTTATACGTTATACGTTATACGATATACGTTATACGTTATACGTTATACGTTATACGTTATAAGTTATACGTTATACGTTATACGTTATACGTTATACGTTATACGTTATACGTTATAAGTTATACTTTATACGTTATACGTTATACGTTATACGTTATACGTTATACGTTATACGTTATACGTTATACGTTATACGTTATACGTTATACGTTATACGTTGTACGTTATACGTTATAAGTTGTACGTTATACGATATACGTTATACGTTATTCTTTATACGTTCTTCGTTACACGTTATACGTTATACGTTGTACTTTATACGTTATAGGTGTTACGTTATACGTTATATGTTAAACGTTATTCGTAATACGTTATACGTGATACGTTATACGTTGTACGTTATACGTTATACGTTATACGTTATACGTTATACGTTATACGTTATACGTTATACGTTATACGTTATACGTTATACGTTATACGTTATACGTTATACGTTATACGTTATACGTTATACGTTATACGTTATACGTTATACGTTATACGTTATACGTTATACGTTATACGTTATACGTTATACGTTATACGTTATACGTTATACGTTATACGTTATACGTTATACGTTATACGTTATACGTTATACGTTATACGTTATACGTTATACGTTATACGTTATACGTTATACGTTATACGTTATACGTTATACGTTATACGTTATACGTTATACGTTATACGTTATACGTTATACGTTATACGTTATACGTTATACGTTAAACGTTATACGTTATACGTTATACGTTATACGTTATTCGTGACACGTTATACGTTATACGTTATACGTTATACGTTATACGTTATACGTTATACGTTATACTTTATACGTTATACGTTATACGTTATACGTTATACGTTATACGTTATACGTTATACGTTATACGTTATACGTTATACGTTACACGTTATACGTTACACGTTATACGTTACACGTTACACGTTATACGTTACACGTTATACGTTATACGTTATACGTTATACGTTATACGTTATACGTTATACGTTATACGTTATACGTTATACGTTATACGTTATACGTTATACGTTATACGTTATACGTTATACGTTATACGATATACGTTATACGTTATACGTTATACGTTATACGTTATACGTTATACGTTATACGTTATACGTTATACGTTATACGTTATACGTTATACGTTATACGTTATACGTTATACGTTATACGTTATACGTTATACGTTATACGCTATACGTTACATGTTATACGTTATACATTATACGTTATACGTTTTACATTATACGTTATACGTCACAGGTTATACGTTATATGTTATACGTTATACGTTATACGTTATACGTCATACGTTATACGTCATACGTTATACGTTATACGTTATGCGTTATACGTTATACGTTATACGTTATACGTTATACGTTATACGTTATACGTCATAGGTTATACGTAATACGTTATACGTTATACGTTATACATTATGCGTTATACGTTTTACGTTATTCGTTATACGTTATACGTTATACGATATACGTTATACGTTATACGTTATACGTTATACGTTATACGTTATACGTTATACGTTATACGTTATACGTTATACGTTATAAGTTATACTTTATACGTTATACGTTATACGTTATACGTTATACGTTATACGTTATACGTTATACGTTATACGTTATACGTTATACGTTATACGTTATACGTTATACGTTGTACGTTATACGTTATAAGTTGTACGTTATACGATATACGTTATACGTTATTCTTTATACGTTCTTCGTTACACGTTATACGTTATACGTTGTACTTTATACGTTATAGGTGTTACGTTATACGTTATATGTTAAACGTTATTCGTAATACGTTATACGTGATACGTTATACGTTGTACGTTATACGTTATACGTTATACGTTATACGTTATACGTTATACGTTATACGTTATACGTTATACGTTATACGTTATACGTTATACGTTATACGTTATACGTTATACGTTATACGTTATACGTTATACGTTATACGTTATACGTTATACGTTATACGTTATACGTTATACGTTATACGTTATACGTTATACGTTATACGTTATACGTTATACGTTATACGTTATACGTTATACGTTATACGTTATACGTTATACGTTATACGTTATACGTTATACGTTATACGTTATACGTTATACGTTATACGTTATACGTTATACGTTATACGTTATACGTTATACGTTATACGTTATACGTTATACGTTATTCGTGACACGTTATACGTTATACGTTATACGTTATACGTTATTCGTGATACCTTATACGTGATACGTTATACGTTGTACGTTATACGTTATACGTTATACGTTATACGTTATACGTTATACGTTATACGTTATACGTTATACGTTTTACGTTATACGTTATACGTTATACGTTATACGTTGTACGTTATACGTTATAAGTTGTACGTTATACGATATACGTTATACGTTATTCTTTATACGTTCTTCGTTACACGTTATACGTTATACGTTGTACGTTATACGTTTTACGTTGAATGTTATACTTTATACGTAGCATGTAATGCGTCATACGTTTTACGTTATTCGTTATACGTTTTTCGTTACAAGTTATACGTTATACGTTATACGTTATACGTTATACGATATACGTTATACGTTATACGTTATACGTTATACGTTATACGTTATACGTTATACTTTATACGTTATAGGTGTTACGTTATACGTTATACGTTATATGTTATTCGTAATACGTTATACGTGATACGTTATACGTTGTACGTTATACGTTATACCTTATACGTTATACGCTATACATTATACGTTATACGTTATACATTACATGTAATACGTTATACGTTATACGTTATACGTCATAGGTTATACGTTATACGTTATACGTTATACGTTATACGTTATACGTTATACGTTAAACGTTATAGGTCATAGGTTATACGTTATACGTTATACGTTATGGGTTATACGTTATACGTTATACGTTATACGATATACGTTATACGTTATACGTTATACGCTATACGTTATACGTTATACGTTATACGTTATACGTTATACGTTATACGTTATACGTTATACGTTATACGTTATACGTTATACGTTATACGTTATACGTTATACGTTATACGTTATACGTTATACGTTATACGTTATACGTTATACGTTATACGTTATACGTTATACGTTATACGTTATACGTTATACGTTATACGTTATACGTTATACGTTATACGTTATACGCTATACGTTACATGTTATACGTTATACATTATACGTTATACGTTATACGTTATACGTTATACGTCACAGGTTATACGTTATATGTTATACGTTACACGTTATACGTTATACGTCATACGTTATACGTTATACGTTATACGTTATACGTTATACGTTATACGTTATACGTTATACGTTATACGTTATACGTTATACGTTATACGTTATACGTTATACGTTATACGTTATACGTTATACGTTATACGTTATACGTTATACGTTATACGTAATACATTATACGTTATACGTTATACGTTATACGTTATACGTTATACTTTATACGTTATACGTTATACGTTATACGTTATACGTTATACGTTATACGTTATACGTTATACGTTATACGTTATACGTTATACGTTATACGTTATACGTTATACGTTATACGTTATACGTTATACGTTATACGTTATACGTTATACTTTATACGTTATAGTTGTTACGTTATACTTTATACGTTATACGTTATTCGTAATACGTTATACGTGATACGTTATACTTTGTACGTTATACGTTATACGTTATACGTTATACATTATACGTTATACGTTATACATTACATGTTATGCGTTATACGTTCTTCGTTACACGTTATACGTTATACGTTGTACGTTATACGTTTTACGTTGAATGTTATACTTTATACGTAGCATGTAATGCGTCATACGTTTTACGTTATTCGTTATACGTTTTTCGTTACAAGTTATACGTTATACGTTATACGTTATACGTTATACGATATACGTTATACGTTATACGTTATACGTTATACGTTATACGTTATACTTTATACGTTATAGGTGTTACGTTATACGTTATACGTTATACGTTATTCGTAATACGTTATACGTGATACGTTATACGTTGTACGTTATACGTTATACGTTATACGTTATACGCTATACATTATACGTTATACGTTATACATTACATGTTATACGTTATACGTTATACGTTATACGTCATAGGTTATACGTTATACGTTATACGTTATACGTTATACGTTATACGTTATACGTTATACGTTATAGGTCATAGGTTATACGTTATACGTTATACGTTATGCGTTATACGTTATACGTTATACGTTATACGATATACGTTATACGTTATACGTTATACGCTATACGTTATACGTTATACGTTATACGTTATACGTTATACGTTATACGTTATACGTTATACGTTATATGTTATACGTTATACGTTAGACGTTATACGTTATACGTTATACGTTATACGTTATACGTTATACGTTATACGTTATACGTTATACGTTATACGTTATACGTTATACGTTATACGTTATACGTTATACGTTATACGTTATACGTTATACGTTATACGTTATACGTTATACGTTATACGTTATACGTAATACGTTATACGTTATACGTTATACGTTATACGTTATACGTTATACGTTATACGTTATACGTTATACGTTATACGCTATACGTTACATGTTATACGTTATACATTATACGTTATACGTTATACGTTATACGTTATACGTCACAGGTTATACGTTATATGTTATACGTTACACGTTATACGTTATACGTCATACGTTATACGTTATACGTTATACGTTATACGTTATACGTTATACGTTATACGTTATACGTTATACGTTATACGTTATACGTTATACGTTATACGTTATACGTTATACGTTATACGTAATACGTTATACGTTATACGTTATACGTTATACGTTATACGTTATACGTTATACGTTATACGTTATACGTTATACGCTATACGTTACATGTTATACGTTATACATTATACGTTATACGTTATACGTTATACGTTATACGTCACAGGTTATACGTTATATGTTATACGTTACACGTTATACGTTATACGTCATACGTTATACGTTATACGTTATACGTTATACGTTATACGTTATACGTTATACGTTATACGTTATACGTTATACGTTATACGTTATACGTTATACGTTATACGTTATACGTTATACGTTATACGTTATACGTTATACGTTATACGTTATACGTAATACATTATACGTTATACGTTATACGTTATACGTTATACGTTATACTTTATACGTTATACGTTATACGTTATACGTTATACATTATACGTTATACGTTATACGTTATACGTTATACGTTATACGTTATACGTTATATGTTATACGTTATACGTTATACGTTATACGTTACAAGTTATACGTTATACGTCATAGGTTATACGTTGAATGTTATACTTTATACGTAGCATGTAATGCGTCATACGTTTTACGTTATTCGTTATACGTTATACGTTATACGTTATACGTTATACGTTATACGTTATACGTTATACGTTATACGTTATACGTTATACGTTATACGTTATACGTTATACGTTATACGTTATACGTTATACGTCATACGTTATACGTTATACGTTATACGTTATACGTTATACGTTATACGTTATACGTTATACGTTATACGTTATACGTTATACGTTATACGTTACATGTTATACGTTATACATTATACGTTATACGTTATACGTTATACGTTATACGTCACAGGTTATGCGTTATATGTTATACGTTACACGTTATACGTTATACGTCATACGTTATACGTTATACGTTATACGTTATACGTTATACGTTATACGTTATACGTTATACGTTATACGTTATACGTTATACGTTATACGTTATACGTTATACGTTATACGTTATACGTTATACGTTATACGTTATACGTTATACGTTATACGTAATACATTATACGTTATACGTTATACGTTATACGTTATACGTTATACTTTATACGTTATACGTTATACGTTATACGTTATACATTATACGTTATACGTTATACGTTATACGTTATACGTTATACGTTATACGTTATATGTTATACGTTATACGTTCTACGTTATACGTTACAAGTTATACGTTATACGTCATAGGTTATACGTTGAATGTTATACTTTATACGTAGCATGTAATGCGTCATACGTTTTACGTTATTCGTTATACGTTATACGTTATACGTTATACGTTATACGTTATACGTTATACGTTATATGTTATACGTTATACGTTATACGTTATACGTTATACGTTATACGTTATACGTTATACGTCATACGTTATACGTTATACGTTATACGTTATACGTTATACGTTATACGTTATACGTTATACGTTATACGTTATACGTTATACGTTATACGTTATACGTTATACGTTATACGTTATACGTTATACGTTATACGTTATACGTTATACGTTATACGTTATACGTTATACGTTATACGTTATACGTTATACGTTATACGTTATACGTTATACGTTATACGTTATACGTTATACGTTATACGTTATACGTTAAACGTTATACGTTATACTTTATACGTTATACGTTATACGTTATACGTTATACGTTATACGTTATACGTTATACGTTATACGTTATACGTTATACGTTATACGTTATACATTATACGTTATATGTTATACGTTGTACGTTCTACGTTATACGTAATACATTATACGTTATACGTTATACGTTTTACGTTATACGTTATACGTTATACGTTATACGTTGTACGTTATACGTTATAAGTTGTACGTTATACGATATACGTTATACGTTATTCTTTATACGTTCTTCGTTACACGTTATACGTTATACGTTGTACGTTATACGTTTTACGTTGAATGTTATACTTTATACGTAGCATGTAATGCGTCATACGTTTTACGTTATTCGTTATACGTTTTTCGTTACAAGTTATACGTTATACGTTATACGTTATACGTTATACGATATACGTTATACGTTATACGTTATACGTTATACGTTATACGTTATACGTTATACTTTATACGTTATAGGTGTTACGTTATACGTTATACGTTATATGTTATTCGTAATACGTTATACGTGATACGTTATACGTTGTACGTTATACGTTATACCTTATACGTTATACGCTATACATTATACGTTATACGTTATACATTACATGTTATACGTTATACGTTATACGTTATACGTCATAGGTTATACGTTATACGTTATACGTTATACGTTATACGTTATACGTTATACGTTAAACGTTATAGGTCATAGGTTATACGTTATACGTTATACGTTATGGGTTATACGTCATACGTTATACGTTATACGATATACGTTATACGTTATACGTTATACGCTATACGTTATACGTTATACGTTATACGTTATACGTTATACGTTATACGTTATACGTTATACGTTATACGTTATACGTTATACGTTATACGTTATACGTTATACGTTATACGTTATACGTTATACGTTATACGTTATACGTTATACGTTATACGTTATACGTTATACGTTATACGTTATACGTTATACGTTATACGTTATACGTTATACGTTATACGTTATACGTTATACGTTATACGTTATACTTTATACGTTATAGTTGTTACGTTATGCGTTATACGTCATACGTTATTCGTAATACGTTATACGTGATACGTTATACTTTGTACGTTATACGTTATTAGTTATACGTTATACGGTATACGTTATACGTTGTACGTTACATGTTATACGTTATACGTTATACGTTATACGATATACGTTATACGTTATACGTTATACGTTATACGTTATACGTTATACGTTATACGTTATACGCTATACGTTACATGTTATACGTTATACATCATACGTTATACGTTATACGTTATACGTTATACGTTATACTTTATACGTTATACGTTATACGTTATACGTTATACGTTATATGTTATACGTCATACGTTATACGTTATACGTTATACGTTATACGTTATACGTTATACGTTATACGTTATACGTTATACGTTATACGTTATACGTTATACGTTATACGTTATACGTTATACGTTATACGTTATACGTTATACGTTATACGTTATACGTTATACGTTATACGTTATACGTTATACGTTATACGTTATACGTTATTCGTTATACGTTATACGTTATACGTTATACGTTATACTTTATACGTTATACGTTATACGTTATACGTTATACGTTATACGTTATACGTTATACGTTATACGTTATACTTTATACGTTATAGTTGTTACGTTATACTTTATACGTTATACGTTATTCGTAATACGTTATACGTGATACGTTATACTTTGTACGTTATACGTTATACGTTATACGTTATACATTATACGTTATACGTTATACATTACATGTTATGCGTTATACGTTCTTCGTTACACGTTATACGTTTATACGTTGTACGTTATACGTTTTACGTTGAATGTTATACTTTATACGTAGCATGTAATGCGTCATACGTTTTACGTTATTCGTTATACGTTTTTCGTTACAAGTTATACGTTATACGTTATACGTTATACGTTATACGATATACGTTATACGTTATACGTTATACGTTATACGTTATACGTTATACTTTATACGTTATAGGTGTTACGTTATACGTTATACGTTATACGTTATTCGTAATACGTTATACGTGATACGTTATACGTTGTACGTTATACGTTATACGTTATACGTTATACGTTATACGCTATACATTATACGTTATACGTTATACATTACATGTTATACGTTATACGTTATACGTTATACGTCATAGGTTATACGTTATACGTTATACGTTATACGTTATACGTTATACGTTATACGTTATACGTTATAGGTCATAGGTTATACGTTATACGTTATACGTTATGCGTTATACGTTATACGTTATACGTTATACGATATACGTTATACGTTATACGTTATACGCTATACGTTATACGTTATACGTTATACGTTATACGTTATACGTTATACGTTATACGTTATACGTTATATGTTATACGTTATACGTTAGACGTTATACGTTATACGTTATACGTTATACGTTATACGTTATACGTTATACGTTATACGTTATACGTTATACGTTATACGTTATACGTTATACGTTATACGTTATACGTTATACGTTATACGTTATACGTTATACGTTATACGTTATACGTTATACGTTATACGTTATACGTTATACGTTATACGTTATACGTAATACGTTATACGTTATACGTTATACGTTATACGTTATACGTTATACGTTATACGTTATACGCTATACGTTACATGTTATACGTTATACATTATACGTTATACGTTATACGTTATACGTTATACGTCACAGGTTATACGTTATATGTTATACGTTACACGTTATACGTTATACGTCATACGTTATACGTTATACGTTATACGTTATACGTTATACGTTATACGTTATACGTTATACGTTATACGTTATACGTTATACGTTATACGTTATACGTTATACGTTATACGTTATACGTTATACGTTATACGTTATACGTTATACGTAATACATTATACGTTATACGTTATACGTTATACGTTATACGTTATACTTTATACGTTATACGTTATACGTTATACGTTATACGTTATACGTTATACGTTATACGTTATACGTTATACGTTATACGTTATACGTTATACGTTATACGTTATACGTTATACGTTATACGTTATACGTTATACGTTATACTTTATACGTTATAGTTGTTACGTTATACTTTATACGTTATACGTTATTCGTAATACGTTATACGTGATACGTTATACTTTGTACGTTATACGTTATACGTTATACGTTATACATTATACGTTATACGTTATACATTACATGTTATGCGTTATACGTTCTTCGTTACACGTTATACGTTATACGTTGTACGTTATACGTTTTACGTTGAATGTTATACTTTATACGTAGCATGTAATGCGTCATACGTTTTACGTTATTCGTTATACGTTTTTCGTTACAAGTTATACGTTATACGTTATACGTTATACGTTATACGATATACGTTATACGTTATACGTTATACGTTATACGTTATACGTTATACTTTATACGTTATAGGTGTTACGTTATACGTTATACGTTATACGTTATTCGTAATACGTTATACGTGATACGTTATACGTTGTACGTTATACGTTATACGTTATACGTTATACGTTATACGTTATACGTTATACGTTATACGTTATACGTTATACGTTATACGTTATACGTTATACGTTATACGTTATACTTTATACGTTATAGGTGTTACGTTATACGTTATACGTTATATGTTATTCGTAATACGTTATACGTTATACGTTATACGTTATACATTATACGTTATATGTTATACGTTGTACGTTCTACGTTATACGTAATACATTATACGTTATACGTTATACGTTTTACGTTATACGTTATACGTTATACGTTATACGTTGTACGTTATACGTTATAAGTTGTACGTTATACGATATACGTTATACGTTATTCTTTATACGTTCTTCGTTACACGTTATACGTTATACGTTGTACGTTATACGTTTTACGTTGAATGTTATACTTTATACGTAGCATGTAATGCGTCATACGTTTTACGTTATTCGTTATACGTTTTTCGTTACAAGTTATACGTTATACGTTATACGTTATACGTTATACGATATACGTTATACGTTATACGTTATACGTTATACGTTATACGTTATACGTTATACTTTATACGTTATAGGTGTTACGTTATACGTTATACGTTATATGTTATTCGTAATACGTTATACGTGATACGTTATACGTTGTACGTTATACGTTATACCTTATACGTTATACGCTATACATTATACGTTATACGTTATACATTACATGTTATACGTTATACGTTATACGTTATACGTCATAGGTTATACGTTATACGTTATACGTTATACGTTATACGTTATACGTTATACGTTAAACGTTATAGGTCATAGGTTATACGTTATACGTTATACGTTATGGGTTATACGTTATACGTTATACGTTATACGATATACGTTATACGTTATACGTTATACGCTATACGTTATACGTTATACGTTATACGTTATACGTTATACGTTATACGTTATACGTTATACGTTATACGTTATACGTTATACGTTATACGTTATACGTTATACGTTATACGTTATACGTTATACGTTATACGTTATACGTTATACGTTATACGTTATACGTTATACGTTATACGTTATACGTTATACGTTATACGTTATACGTTATACGTTATACGTTATACTTTATACGTTATAGTTGTTACGTTATGCGTTATACGTCATACGTTATTCGTAATACGTTATACGTGATACGTTATACTTTGTACGTTATACGTTATTAGTTATACGTTATACGGTATACGTTATACGTTGTACGTTACATGTTATACGTTATACGTTATACGTTATACGATATACGTTATACGTTATACGTTATACGTTATACGTTATACGTTATACGTTATACGTTATACGCTATACGTTACATGTTATACGTTATACATTATACGTTATACGTTATACGTTATACGTTATACGTTATACTTTATACGTTATACGTTATACGTTATACGTTATACGTTATATGTTATACGTCATACGTTATACGTTATACGTTATACGTTATACGTTATACGTTATACGTTATACGTTATACGTTATACGTTATACGTTATACGTTATACGTTATACGTTATACGTTATACGTTATACGTTATACGTTATACGTTATACGTTATACGTTATACGTTATACGTTATACGTTATACGTTATACGTTATACGTTATTCGTTATACGTTATACGTTATACGTTATACGTTATACTTTATACGTTATACGTTATACGTTATACGTTATACGTTATACGTTATACGTTATACGTTATACGTTATACTTTATACGTTATAGTTGTTACGTTATACTTTATACGTTATACGTTATTCGTAATACGTTATACGTGATACGTTATACTTTGTACGTTATACGTTATACGTTATACGTTATACATTATACGTTATACGTTATACATTACATGTTATGCGTTATACGTTCTTCGTTACACGTTATACGTTATACGTTGTACGTTATACGTTTTACGTTGAATGTTATACTTTATACGTAGCATGTAATGCGTCATACGTTTTACGTTATTCGTTATACGTTTTTCGTTACAAGTTATACGTTATACGTTATACGTTATACGTTATACGATATACGTTATACGTTATACGTTATACGTTATACGTTATACGTTATACTTTATACGTTATAGGTGTTACGTTATACGTTATACGTTATACGTTATTCGTAATACGTTATACGTGATACGTTATACGTTGTACGTTATACGTTATACGTTATACGTTATACGCTATACATTATACGTTATACGTTATACATTACATGTTATACGTTATACGTTATACGTTATACGTCATAGGTTATACGTTATACGTTATACGTTATACGTTATACGTTATACGTTATACGTTATACGTTATAGGTCATAGGTTATACGTTATACGTTATACGTTATGCGTTATACGTTATACGTTATACGTTATACGATATACGTTATACGTTATACGTTATACGCTATACGTTATACGTTAT